>NC_135155.1:11813000-12115166 GCF_050948215.1 Halictus rubicundus | reverse complement strand
ACTATTTAAAGTATTCTTAAAAATAATATAGAATTATTAAAGCTAGATAGTATGAATAGTATGAAACTATTTAAAGTATTCTTAAAAATAATATAGAATTATTAAAGCTAGATAGTATGAATAGTATGAAACTATTTAAAGTATTCTTAAAAATAATATAAAATTATTAAAGCTAGAACTAAATGTCTATGCTGCCTAGACCCGCGGTCTACTAAGCACCCAATTAATTATCCGTTCGAAGGCGACAGACCGTGCAAAAAAACCTGCGCGAAAAAGGCCCGCAACATCCGGAAATCCCTCGCTAAAGAGCAGAGATCGATCCCATTGGAAAAACGTGCCAAGATGATCGACCGGATGGTGGATCTGAATCTAGCCCGCTACCTCGAAAAATCCTACGGTGTTCCCAGCGGGGCTGACGAGATGAGCAAGTTGAGCGACTCCTCGGACTATCGTCGAGTCCTTCACGACTGGTCAGCTGCAGTCGAGGACAAGGTGAAGAGGACTTGTCCAGAGAAGAACCTAACCAAGCCTAAACCGGGCTCGTTCGTCATAGACAATGTTCCCTTGGAGTCGTACGTGCTGGTCGAGGCTCCGTTCTTGGATGAGAGTTTGCAACAGAATTTGTCGGACAAAGCGTATCAGGAGGCCGGGGATATGGTGGGTGTTAGCATAGACACTTCTCGGGAGAAGGTTTACCAAGGGGCGGAGGCCCTGAAGAAGCTGCAGCAGATGAGTAACCGAAATGAAACTGCGCCGATTTCGAACGAGCAGAGTTTCACTTACGATCGATTGGCTAGGCTCGTGGATCCCGAGAATCAACGATAGAGTCTCTTCTCGGATTTTTGCTAGTTCGAAAATTCCGCACAGAGAGCGCTCCGATCCTCTTTGCCGCAACGCTTCGAGCAGCTTGAAGTTGTCTGCGAGTAGAAAAATAATGTGCAACGTGGAACCTTGCAAGGTGAGCCGAATATCAACAGCGTCACAACGAATCTTCGAGATTTCACAATTTCATTGCACTCGTAGCTCTTTTATTTTATTGCACTTGTTGCTTTTATTTTATTACACTTGTTACAGAAGCTTCTTCAAGCACGTCGTACACGTTTGTTGCAATTTTGTAAATGTTTCTGCTTTCGCTCGACGACGTTCGAATTCGAACATCTCCAGTGCGGAAAATCGATTTTCTAAACAAAGCGATCTAAATTGCTAAAATATTTCGTAGACTGTTTGCAAATTATTTAGACCGTACTTGTTTAGATTGTGGTTAGAAAAATTTCTAGTGTTCAAGGTCACGCCAAGATTATACTATTAGGCACAGAGGAACGCGTAACGCAGAACAATGTTAGCTATGATTTCCGTTCGATTTTCGCTATGGAGCCATTGAAATTGTACAAGAAACATCTCTTTTTACGAAACCAGTGTATGTCCACGCAATTATGGTCGACCGTGTACCTTCCGACCACGCGATGTTTCGCGAGTAATGTTTATTGTTTATTTTGCGAACGTGTACAACAAATAAACGTGCACGTTTTGATTGCACTGAAACTCGGTTCGTCTCGTGTGTTTCGCCAGCAACGCTTCGTTCTTGGGGGAAAATGATATGCTGTAATGTTTGTGCGTTTCAGTATTTTATTCTGCTTCTCTTTTTCTTTCCCGCTCATTTCGTATTTTTCTCTTTTCACAGTTTCCTCGATCTCGCTTCTTCTCATTCCCTTTCCGATTCCCGCTGTTATTTTATTCGAGCATTTTGAAACGCGTTCTTCTCGCGTTTTCACGCGTGAGCGGTACTCGCCAGTTTTTAATTGACGCGCGTCGGTACTTGAACAGCAATTTATTACGAAATTACGATACCGTTCGACAGTGTTGCCGATTTAACATCGCGATCAATCATTCCGCGAAAGTCATCGAGTCCCCAATGGATCCCGGCGGTGTCCCCGAGCGCGGCAGGTGTGCGGCATATGTATATAGTATGCAGCGTATACAGTACACACGCGGCATAGTGTATACGGTAGTTGCGAAGTAAGATCCGGATTTAGGTTTGTCTGGCTGGAAATTGCACCCCGCCGGTGTCGCCGCTAACAACTAACAACTCAATCTCGATCAGCACGCGATCACACGTGGCCAGCAAGCTTTCAGTGTCCGATCAGCCGGCTAATTTTATTTGTCTGCCCGGCGAGATTACGAAAATACGAGTCGACTTTATGCTGGGAAATTGATCGCTTTATGGTGGCGATACTTTTATCATTTTCACCAGACCCTGGAGTTTTACAGTTTGCAGAATATTTTTCAAACGCTGAACATTTTTCGTATCTTACTGTTTCATCTCCTAGAACTGTGGTGTTTTAACTTTTTCGGATTTATATCAAGTCAAGCTCTAAAAACAACCGAAACTGGCCATTTGTTTAGATCTTGTGCGACCTGTGCTCAATATCTGCCTCAGAATTCGATCATTTCACGAGGCGTTCGAAGCAAGCGTGACGTCACAAGATGGCCGCCGTTGACAGATTTTCTTAATATAGAGATTTAGCATTCGCATCGAAAAAATAAGACCGTACAGTCCTAGGCAGGATATGTACAATGGCGGCACTGTCTATTTTTAGTTGATTACTTACTTATTTAAACGTAAAAATGAGTCCTCCTGAAACAGCATCTCGCGGTTCCGACATTTTTCACTACTAGCGCTACTGTCACTTACCAAGCATAAACTGCACGAAACGATAGAGTATGGTCGACAATGCAGGTCGATAATACAGGACAATTCGGAATATAGGTTTACCTATGTACCATGTAGACTACAATTAAATGAACATATTTCGTATTGTGCCTTAAAAGAAGTCTGTGCTTGAGAAAAAGTACGTTGTCCATTGCAAACGTTGTCCGTCGTACATGCAAACACTAAATTTATTGAAGGCTGTCACTGAAAATTATAACCGCACCACTGATCGGTCAAAAATCTTCCGAGTTGTATATCGACTTAGTAACCGCGTTGCATACAAATATACAAGTGTGGCAAATATGTTCCCACTTCGATCAACCTCCTGGGTCAAAGCAGACCCAATCACAGCCACCCAAGGGTCCATACATTACCTCTCGCTAACGCGTTAATCCCCCAGCTGAAACAAAAGGGAAGAGAAACTGAACTCCGGCAAGTTCCTCGGGTCTAATCCGAGATTAGGCTCGCGAGACACCTCGTAAGGAGAGAGAGAGAGAGAGAGAGAGAGAGAGAGAGGGCTCGATGAGGAAAGAGAATCAGGGGAGAATCAGGGCTCCCACTTTCGTTTCTTCTTCCCAGTTGTTCTCCTTCAGGACCTTGTCCCATCTCCTGCGAGCAACGCAGGACCCCTGATCCCTCGGATCCTGACAGCAGATAACATCTACATCTTGCGTACGCGAGGATGTCAACGGCTCGTATTTCCTCGCTGTTAAAGATGCAGAGAGTGCGCAGCCTTATCAGTCGACGATCATCCATCGACGGTCATAGTGATTAACCCGTCGACGAATTAGATGGACGCGCACAGATCGGCCGTCCAACAGCTTCAGAGCTGATTGGGGACATTCACGCGTGACGCTATTCGCCATTCAGCGGCTCGATCGAACAAATGGAGAGCTTTTAACGTAAATTATCCGCCATGAAATGTTAACTGACCGGTACCGAACTGTCAGTGACTTTTTCCTCGGTTTTGCAGAGCGATTTTCGCTGTTCTGTCCAAGTCCCGAGCATGTTCCATCGGTTCGAATTCACGTTTCATGTTGTTCATAGATTTCGCACGTGCGACGCCCTGTGTTTGAAATTGAATACTTCGTAAAAAGTTTGCCGAATTTCAAAATAAATAGGCACCACTCGAAACAGGAAGCGATGAATATTATAACTTTGCAATACGAGTAAGCGCAATACTGGTAAAACAATGAAAAGAATTTAATAAGAATTTTTTCCTGATTGAAATTGTTAAGGGAAGAGATTTTTGTTCTATATTAACTGTGCACTATATTAACGGTGGTTTTTCTTCGAGGGAATTCATATTGGAAAAAACTAGCTGTACAAACGCTTTTCGATCCATTGTACGAAATATTGGGAAAGTCGATCTGGTTCCGCGTGCGTTCTATTCTCCCGCGCGGTTTATTTATCCAGAAATTCTGCCGATTCTTTTACGATTCTGCCCCTTTGTCCCGGGCTTTATGAGATCTGCGGCATCAGCGCCCGAACGCCGGATATTTATTGTAAAGAATCAAAAGTATACGAGGCCCGGGTATAGAGCAGCGCGGGAACAATGGGAACAATTAACTTTCTATGACGCCGTGTAATTTTGGGGTCACCTGCGAGTTGTGCGTTTTCGATCTTGCTGTATTTTTTTTTTTTTTTTTTTTCGTTATTGAAGACCATTTTTGTCGTATGCGCAGGTTCTACCAGTGGATTAATTGTGCGCTTTTACAGGCTTTTTTAAGTGCTTCTTTTCATGGTGTACGAGGCATTTTATCGAACCTGTTGCCAACCGATATCTACAATAATAACTCAATTTTTAAACGTGGGTTTTCTCGTTGAATAATGTGGACAAAAATTGTATAAAAATTTAAGGCTTCTTTTGAAGGATGAACACTATACTTTTACAATACTGCTCTTATGTTAATTTATTTATTGTACGACGAGGCACGACCAAAATTGCCTTGATATTCAAATTGTTATAACGTTGTGAACAATAATCGTACATAAATCTAGAGCTTATTTCGAAGCGTGAAAGTCTACTATTTTATTCGCACTATCTCGATTACTTTTTCGAAAAAGAATTTCACGTCATGCGGGAACATTACAACAGTGGACATTCAAGCCTCTACGGAGACGTGAAAAATTTTTGTTCCGTGACTAAAACTATACAGTGAATACTCGATATATGTCAACAACACGGGTCTTGCCAGCGTCTTGTATCGTCCAGGAGACATACCCGAGCCGTTTTATGTTTACACTTCTCGGCGTCCGAAGCCTCTCGAGCTTCGTGGCCCCTCACGGAGTATACCTCGCGCTACTGGGGATAATTCCGCGACGTTTATCATCCAGGCCTTGGCGACATATATCGAGAAATCACTGTAACAGGTTTAAAGATCGAAGCCCCCTCTGCACAATGGTGGTTTAAAAATTGACGTACGGTTTTCTTTTCTTTTATCTTTTTATTGAACCTTGAATAAAGAATGCGATCATGTTATCCTACTGTCGACGGGGTGGCATACTTTCCGCCCTAAGATCCATAAAACGACGAGAAAAAAAAACGTTCCTTAAGTTTTTTTACGTCCGCTGTAAAGAGAAGGCTTCGATCTTGAAGCTGATAGCGGTTTCAGACATGAAAAAATCTTTTTAACGTCCCCGGAGGCGTTCGAATCCGCAAATATATTAAATTAAAAAAAAAATTCAATTTCATATTAAATTTAAATTTTGTATCAATCAACTTCTCGTAGAAAAATAAATTGATCGCACTCTGCAGTCTTAATCAGTCGATCGGCCAGTGTGTTTCAAAAAGTAAAAAGAAATTAGATATTTAAATACAAGGGGTCGGTCGGACTGCGAAACACAGTTCGTTCAGTTTCAAAATGGGGGTCGATTTATGCACGGCCGAGGAAATGGGTTTTCAAATTCCGAATAAATTTCCAGACACGGGCGACAGCGATTAAACCCCAAGGACCGCAGGACTATAATTCCGGAGGACGTCGGACGTCGTCGCGAAACGACCGTTCAGAATGAAACGCGCTCAGAGGGAAACCTAATTAGATTTAAGTAACGTTCCCCCTGGCTCAGAATCGGCCCTGCATATAGACAAGCGTACACAGAGACAGAGATAAAGACAGGCACGCAGGCGTATTATCGCTCAAAGGCGTGTGGACGATCCTAATTTCTCGTCAATGGAAAATTTGTCCGAAATCATTACGAGATACATTGGCTGCGCAGACGTCGGTATCTCTCTATTTGATCATTCGAATAGTTCAGAAACAACGGACCAGTATTTCGAAAATTAAATACGTTCGATGCGTTCCGATTGTAAATGCATAAAATCGGAATTGAAGTGTAACAACAAACTCGAGCGTCTGCAAAATTCGGTTCGCACAATTTTCATCGTTGGAAGCCTGCAACGGAAAGTAATCGGACAAACAAGCTTCGCGTCAGTTTTTCCATCTCTCTTGGAAGAAAATCTTCATCCGATAAGTACAGCGAAGAACCGAAGGCAAGAAATTTCGCGAAATTCGTTCTCAGTTGCGGAAAACTATTATACTTTCAGCTAATTGCAATTAAGAAAGTGTCCAAGCTATTTTCGCTCGACATCGCAGATAGGTTCTAATCAACGCAGAAGTTTTACGGGTGAGAACGTGTTACGTAGGAGTGTGTGTCTGTGGGTGTTTGCCGGCAGTAATAACAGCGGACTCGTATCTCGTTGTCTCTTAATAGCAATTAGAGGATGACGAGGTAGCAGCAACGCGGTTGATCCCCGCAACCAGGACAGAAGAAGGAGCCTCTCTTCTCGTTCCGCCATCGCTTTCCAAGGTGTCGGTGTGACCAGATAAGAACTGTCCACACCCGGGACACCTTGTTCGAGATAGCTTATCGATCTGCCTCTCGCCTGGCTAATTAGCGGCCCCGCGCGCGTTCGTTACCGATATACACCACAGTACAGCATAGCAGTATATGTATCTATGTAAGTGTATGTACACGTTGAACCGAGTCCTCCGCCATCACCGGTCCAGGTATGTTCAGAGCCTCTCCTGGTCTCTCGGTCTTATCGTTCCTAGCCACGCCTTCCAGTGCCCGCCACGTCGAACATTCCTAAACGATCTCTGAAATATTCATAGACAATGCACACAGCCGATGTGTATGTCTTATTCAGGCTGCTCTCTGCTCCCCCTTTGTCCCGACAGCTCGAACAAAGGGGATTATCCAGGGCTGCGGATCCCCTTATAAATTGGATTCATCAAGCTTCGAGATCTCAAGCTGGGATCTCGGGAGGTTTCTTTCTCAGTGATTTAACACTGAACCTACCGACACTTCTTGTATACCGGCTCCTACCGTGCGTGGCCAAAATGACCGCTCCTTGAAAAACGTTATTGTTGATACATTAAACGTGGATAATAGTCAATTTGTTGCTGAATGTATTAGTAGATGAACAGCTTATAGACGGATGTGACTCTGAGGTTTCCAGCGTGCCCCGTGCATTTCGAATGCGACGCTCGCCGACAACCTTAGATTTCGTCTAAGAGTCAGTCACCAGAACGGCGGAACTGACTCCTAACGAGAATTCATTGTATCTCGTGCATATACAGTGACTACCACTAATATTCACATGCTCTTAAAAATCGCATAACCTTGTCAATGTTGGACTACACTACTTACATTTTTTTGTGAAGTTAGAACAATAGAAAATAGAAAAAAGGTTTGATTAAAATTACAATTGGTCGAAATTGCAGGGAAAGTACTAAAAGTTGTATTTTGCAACTTTTTTATGCGGGCTTATATTAAAAATTGAAAAAGTACGTTTTGTACATCAATTATACATATTCTGAATATTTCATCTAAATCGGTCAACGTTGCAATGAGCTACGTTAGTTTAACGATGAAAATTTAGCGGTGAAAGTCGCAGAATTTTGGCCTTTTCAGGGAATTTCGCCCTCGTGTGATCACTTTGAAACATCTGTAGCTCATTACAACGTTGAAAATTCTCAGAATATGTATAATTCATACAGATCTACAAATCGTGCTTCCTACATTTTCAATGTAAGTCCACATGAAAAAGTTGCAAAATACAACTTTTAGTATTTTCTATGCAACTCCGACCAGTTGCAATTTTTTGTAAAATTTTTTTTCACTTTATGTAGCAAACCAATTGTGATAAGTTCTTACGAAAATACAAGTTGTATGGTCCAACGTTAACAAAGTTATACGATTTTTAAAAGCGTCCGAATATTTGTGGCAGTCACTGTATTTCTTGGGGGAAAAAATAAAACGAGAAATAAATAGTCGTAAAGATGAATAGCGATGTGATAATGTTGTGGTTGGTTTTGGCCGTGGTAGGTTTAGTGTTAACAGTGCTGCAGCCCCTTCCGTAATGTTCGATATTACGACAATCAGCGGAGAACGTCGAGAGGAGAAAACATCAGCGGAGAGAATCAATCGAGTTGCAAAGAACGCCGGGCATCAGATTTAATAAGAAAAGGTATAGGAAAAATCTCGATCCCCATGCCGGAGCTTGCGAGTAAGGGAAATAGACGCGAGCAACTTGAAATTCCGCGCGTACGGCGTAGCAGTAGATCTCGAAAAAGTGATCCGAGTTCCCGGGGTATTTCCGAAAGAATCTGCTCGGATCTCTCGGTGGCGTGACGATATTTTTTATCGGCGAATAAATCTTTTATTCGCGATCCCGCGGATCGAAATCGCCTGTCCCGGTCAGTGGGAAAGTTCGAGTAATCGAGGGAGCGAGAAACTTTCTATGGGGCGGGGACGAAGAAAATGCTGGACGCGTAGGCACTGGCTCCGGCTCTGGGAACATCCTGGAAGAGGATACCTAGCCGACGAAATCCGAGATAATGGCCCACGAGACGGGAAGCCGTTAATTGACGGGTAAATCGACTCCTCCCCCCACCCCGGAAAAAAGATAAGCACTTTCGGTTTTCCCTCTGACCCTGTGAACGCCGATTAAGTAAATAGCACCGATTCGACTTGACCGCTTCGAACTCTGCTGATTTTATTAGTTTCTCAAACTCCGGACAACGAAAATAATTCACTTGTGCTGTCTGGTGGTTATCATGGTCATTTCAATGACGAAACCCTTTTTTTTATTTTTGTGAAACTATCAGCGACGTATTCGTGGCGTTTTTCTGATTGAAACGAGTCCAAACACGACGCAATTTGGATCTCATTTACTTGTTTAAAATATCGTGCGAAAGTGTTGCAAAATCGTGAAACTAACGAACTCCAAGTTGAACTACGAATTGAAATGATTTACTAACAAAGCGGACATACTAAACGAACAAATAATCGTATAAATTAATTTCCACGAGTGTCAAGTGAATCGTCGGTTCGGATAATCGAGGTTCCGCTTTCATAGTGTATCAAACCAACAAATATAGTCGTGTTTGGACTCATTTTAATCGGAGAAATGTCACGAATACGTCGCTAAAAGTTCCACTTAATAATCATTAAAAACCAGAAGGTCGTGTCCACTGGATTAGTATTGTCTCACCGATACGGTGCTATATAGACAGTGTTGTGTTTACTCAGCTTGTTCACGTTCGACGCCAGAGCAGAAGACATTAAGGAGCGATGGTTTGTACACTGTATAAGAGACATTTCGGTCCCGAAGTTTTCACACACACATATATCGAGGCATTACTGTAATACGAAACTCGGACGTCGTTCAATGGACATCAGGGCGGCAGGCTCTAGCCAAACATCGTGAAATCGGTTTTACGAGTCAGGTAGTTACTTTCTGGCAGGTCGTGCGACGTTCGTCGTCGGATGTCTCCGGGATGATGTCAGTTGTCAAACTCGGACGTCGCGGAACGATGGCGAGGTCCACGGTTGCGAAGATACGGGTTGCTTTTACGGAGGATTTTACCGCAAGATCCGCCATTTACCCCTCTAATTGCAGGTCCCTTTTACAATCGTGATTCTATATAGTTACGAATGAGGCGGGTCAGCGATAAAGTCTTAAGATGGCCGCTGCCGATCCGAAAAATCAGCTTCTTTGGTAACCTTAGAGGGCTGTTCGATGTTTTTTAGTCTCAGTCTTGTTCCAATGAGATTTGTTTAGAATAAAGGTGTGTACTTGTTTAAAAGTATTAAAAATTGAACACTCAAAAATGCAACAGTCTAACATATTCGACCAACGATCTAATCGGTACTAACGTGTGAAGATTTTCCGCCGTTTATGGTCACCGTGGCAATGTGTGCCGCCATTAGACGGCGCGGTCTATTGGTACGTCGGTGCACCGATGCATCGTCTGCATCGTCTGCAAAAGAAAGCCCCACACCGGAACCGCAGCTACGGGTGCATCGACTCCAAGGTGACCAGCTGCACTACGGGAAGCTCGTTGACCATCAGACACTTCGACCGGTAACACCGCTGTGCAAAGTTAATTAGTTAATTACCGACCGCGCCTAGCCCCTTTTCCAATTAATCTCGAGACATTGAATTTCCGGTCCCACGCTTTTCGATTTCCCTTTAACCGCCGCCGCGTCGCGCCGCCCGATCCATTATAATTGTGCGGTAGCTCAAAAATTAATTAACCACTAAATTCTACTACTTTCGAAAAATTGTCAGTCTTCAACACCAATTATGCACCATCGTTGATTTAATGACCGGTTCCAGATTTTTGAATTTACATTAATTAAACGGCTCACAAGCCGATCAATGTAAATTTAATTATTCAGATTACAAAGCTGCTTTCATTGATAATTTTCTACTAAATCTCTTTACTCATAAACTTTTATTAAAGCTGCGAACAATCTAAATAAATTCATCGTTTCCCAATTTTCAAATTAAAATGTAACCAGGCATTTTTAGTGCTATGTTAGTGTTAATTTTTTATAATTTCGTAAGAAGGAATCGTACGACGATCAACAAGGGCTCATTTTAAAGCTTGAAATCTCTATTTTCGTATAGCATCGTTCAATTTTCCTCTAAAATGTTTTCGCATAATACAGCAGGTTGGAAACCGAAAAGACTGCACCTGAAAGGGTTGCATATTGACACATCTTCCGAAACCAAAATTTTGTTCGTGACTAAACCTACCATAGGTGTGAAGATTGAAGCTTATTCTTTACAAAGATCCCCTAAAAATTGAACTGCGTTCTTTGCCAGTCGTCTCATTCGGCTTTGAATGAAAGGCGTTCTATGCAATAATACAAAGTGATTTCTCTATATATGTCGCCAAGGCGTGGATGATAAACGTCGCGGAATTATCCCCACTATCGCGGGGTATATCCCATGAGGGGCCACGAAGCTCGAGAGGCCTCGGACGCCGAGTAGTGTAAGCATAACACGGCTCAGGTGTTGTTGACATATATCGAGAATTACACCGTAAAGACTTGAAAAATGAAAATCGGAGACCTAGCGGTGAAAGAACGTTTCCGGCCGGTGCGTTTAAGGTGTGAAGAAGATTTGCAGCGTGCAGGTTCGGTTCACGGTCACGTTTTATTCGCGAAATAATGAAGTAGCGGTCTCTCCGCTCGGTTCGGCAGCTAATATCGGTCGCGAGGAAAACGATGATCGCGGGCGTCACGTCGCCGAATCATTTCTCCTCGAGTCGAAAAATCAATTTACCGCGAGAAGTAGGTACTGGTTGCGGTCGTTTGATCACGCCCCGGTACGTGACGGGTCGGGGCCGAAAATATTTTTCGATAATCGACGTACCCGCCGGCCCCGGGAGGAAAAAGCCGCAGGAACGTGATAAATCGCCGGCGAATGAAACCGAGGCCGCGTTCCGAGGAACGAAATGGGACGATGCCGTCCGAGAAACGCGTCGGCAATTATTCAACCTTCTATTAATAACCGGCCATCCGACCCGGCCCTTCGGTTTTTGAGAAATTTCATTTAGCCGGGACTTGCCACATTTTTCAAATTTGCGAATTTCTCATGCCTCGACCGTGAAAGTTACTCGAACGCTCCTTGCGTGGAATTATCCTGTCGACTCTGTTAAACACGACGGCATTTTTGTTTATAACGTTGCAAACGTTTAAACGCATTTAAAAAAATGCTTGAAGCCGGTAGGATGTCGTGAACGCATCAATTTTTCTCGGAATTTTTTCGTGGTGCTGCCAGCTTCAAAAATTTGTTACACACATTTCAATGTGCACAACACTATACAAAATATACTGTTATATTTGGGGAAGCCTATGGAACCGTGCCAGAAGCATTTTGGTAGCATTCGTCGTCAGAGTGCGAAAATTCCTTAAAGTTGAAATTAATGTGACTTTTATATCACGAAGCGGAAGACACGGCAAGGAAAACTTGATAATGATGTTAAATAGTTGAAATAATTGCAGCGGGTCCAATCTATTGCGGCAGGACTTTCGGAACAGCCCGGTTTAAGAGCGGACACAAGAACATCAGTTTGTTTCATCGGATTCCGCGATTGCACCGTATTTTCGAGCTTGCAGTTCTCGCGGTCTTCTTGCACTAGAGATCACAAAACCGACCGACCGGTTTCGAACCGCGCCACCCAGATCCCTTGCTCTTGTAACACTGTGCAGCGAAAGTTTAATGACTCCTGTTGTCCGCGAGTTATATTCTACACCGCTTCGGGTTACCTAATATTGTTTCCGAATTGTAATTTCTAGTATCTCTACAAAGGAGCGGAATTAGAGAGGTAAATTTGTCTAATAGCGTACAGCAATATTGTTCCGAGGGGAACATTCTGTTCTGAATCATCATGGCTAGCAGATCGAGACGCAACTTGCTAAATGATAACATTTAATTGTATAGCTTATAACTCAACAGTATAATATATTTTGTGTGTACTCCTTTACCGATATGGTAATGCAAATTTTTACCTTCTTACTGAATTTTCAATTTTCATAATTTCCGACTAAAGTGCCTACGATTCTTCACGTTTACTACACGAAGTAAAAATATCTTTAAAAAGTGTAAGAAGGTGCTCTGAGAGCAGAGGCTGCAAGCTTTGAAACGAGCCCAAATAGATTATCGTACGATATTTTTTAACAGAGTTATAATAATTTGTATGTCAACTATTTTTAATATACTTGAATTTGCAAAATTTTCGACTGAAATACCTGTGCTCCTTTTCTCTTTGCTGTATGAAGTAAAAGTATTTTTTAAAAAAACTAAGAAGGTACTCTGAGAGTAGAGGTTGCAAGCTTTGAAATGAGCCCGGATAGATGGCCGTGCAATTGTTTTTAACGAAGTTGTAACAGTTTAAAGATCGCCAATGTTTAAAATCGTGTTTTCAGAATATTGTGTTACAAGATTGTATGCATACTGCTGTAGGACAAATCTGCGCGTGCAAAGAATCAAAACTGCAAGCGTGGCACCAATTGGCTATTGTAGCAGCATGATTTGGCCAGAGCCGCGTATCATAGTGTTCCAGTATTGGATCAAGCACAACCGGTGGAGGCTCGTAAACTGTTGACGTGGAGCGCGTGCGAAAAACAGCCGTTCGCATGTCTCGTGCACAATGTCTTAATCGGCGCCGCATTGAAATTCAAACACACTCGACCGGCGAAAGATTTTTATCCGGCACTCTCGGCTTTCGTTATACCGGGGGCCGGATCCTACTAGACCAGTTTCTTGCAAAAGTCCCGCCGTAAAATGTTTCGTGACGTATTTATGGAGGATTATCGCATATCTAAACAATATGTATCATTCCGCGCGAGAGGGACGTATAATTCTTTCGCAATCGGCCACGCCACGGGAAATAAAGCTTACCCTCGTCCCTGGCGACGACCTTTCAGACCGTTAACCCTTTTATGCTCGCCGTTCCTCGAAAAAGCTTTTTCGCGCTCTTTAGATATGTAAATAGACTCGTTAACGCCGGGGAAATACAGATCGCGAGACCGAAACTGTAGATTCATCGTTGGGAACGCCGTGTTCCGTGATCGTGATTACGGGCCTGGTTAACCGGGAGACGTTAACATGATCGATCGACGCTATCGAACCGCTCGGTGCAGTACGGTAGTGCCCCGGTGTTTGTACAGTCGCCAGAGAGGCAACTGGAGCTTGTATTGACAGATCCCCTAATTCTAGAGTCAAATAAATTGCAGCTTTTCATATTAATCATATTGACAGATCTCCTAATTCTAGAGTCAAAAAGATTGGACTTTGTCATATTGGGGGATCCCCTAATTCTAGAGTCAAAAAATTGGAGCTTGTCGTATTGGGGGATTCCCTAATTCTCGAGTCAAAAATTGGACGTTACCGTATTGGGGGATCCCCTAATTCTGCAGTCAAAAAATTGGAGCTTGTCGTATTGGGGGATCCCCTAATTCTCGAGTCAAAAAATTGGACCTTGCCGTATTCGGGGATCTCCTAATTCTGGAGTAAAAAAATTGGAGCTTGTCATATTGACAGATCCCCTAATTCTCGAGTCAAAAAATTGGACCTTGCCGTATTCGGGGATCCCCTAATTCTAGAGTAAAAAAATTGGAGCTTGTCATATTGACAGATCCCCTAATTCTAGAGTCAAGAAACTAGACCTTGTCATATTGACAGATTCTCAAATTCTACAGTCAAAAAATTGTTACATTGTCAAAGTTCATCTAAGTTGCACAAGCTTAGTATCGCATAAAGTTTCAAACACATGAATCTGTTTAACAATTCCCCGTATAAACCCGTCTTCACAATTTCAGCAATCATCGTTCAGAGAAATCCATCGTTTCAACAAGTCTCGCAACGTTGTATTATCTAGAGAACAGTAACTCTTTCAAAGTTCATTTGAAGACTTCATTTAAACTGCACGAAGTTAACACCGCAAAGCCTCAGCCAGCAACGATAGCGTCAAGCAAAACCCGCGCTATCAAACAATCACTTAAACCAGCCCTCGGTTCTCCTATACAAAACATCTCACCGCCCCCTAAAAAAAAAAGAGCTCAGCCCATAATTCAGCAGCATTGCGAACCCCATTTCCCCACTTCATTTAAAAACGCGAAAACCGAGGAGCGAGGAGCAACGTCGCGTTCCTCGTCGAAAAAGAACTGTTTAATTAACCCCGGTGCTATCTGCGTAATAATTTGTTAGCGTGGCCGGTAATCGCGCTGGCTGCAATAAAATTTGCCCTGGTGCTAGACAAAGAACTTCAAATGGGAAGAAAGATAGGGTTAAGCATTCTCTTGGCGCGTTAGGGCGATCTAAAAGAATAGCGAGACGTTGGTGAAACGAGCTTGCGCACGAAAAAGACCAAGAAAAGGAGGAAAAGAGGAAGAAAACGAGAGTGAGAGAGGGAGAGTGGGGACGTTCTCCCTTTGGAATTTCATTAGCCGAGTGAAATTCTTTAGGGGAGCAGCCATGGCGTTTCGAGAGATCTCTTTGGATACTCGCTAATTAGCCTTTGTATTTTTCCAGGCGATAATCGAGCCCTCGACGGGTGGTTTCTTGGTGGACACGCAAACCCTTTCGCGGAACGGCGCACCTCGAGGCCTCTGAAAATGCCTCTGAAAATGAAACGCGAGAAAGTCGGTAGGGGGTGTTACAGAGCCGTTGGTACTGGGGGTGAGTTTGTCAGTGGGGGGTTGGGGAGGAGGCGGCGGGCAGAGGTTTCGTTCGGTTTCGTTTCGTGCCGATTGCGATATCGCGAAACGATATCCCAGGGCTCTGGACGTCGCTTATCTAAACGACGCGACGCGGGAACCGCGATGCCAGCGTATTTTCTTAAAAGGATAAGGCAGGTTGAAGGTAGGAGGTTGCCCCGACCAACGGCAGATGGTGCACCTTTACGGCACGCCTCTGTCTACCGCTATCTAACGCCGCTTATCAACCAGATCGCATCTTCGATTGCGAATTTCTTGATGGACGCGGCCGCTCGCAATCTTTCCTGCGCTTCCGCTCCGCGATTGGCGAATTTGTACTCTGTGTCTCGAGGATGATGGCTCACGGATGTTTAATCCTACGATGCACGATCGTTCGTCAGATTTGCCCGCGGCTAACGTCATTGTTAACTGACGGAAACATCATGTTTTTCTTTTAATTCGTAAAGCAACAAGTAAGACCGAGAACTCGAAATAAAAATTTTCTCATTTTTCCTATAAATCTGTGATATCCACGACAATGGCATGCGTAAGTATAACGCGAGGAATTTCATATCAGAGTTCGAAATAAATGAGTCTTAAAACCTGTCCGATAGGCTTCGAATTAATTTTGTAGTGGGAAGTATACGAACCCGCGAATTACCGTACAAATTGTGTCGTTATTTTGCAATACCGAATTCGTGATTGGAATTATGTTTCCACATTCTAGCACACTCTGAACATTTCCAGCGGAAGCGTGCGAAACTCTCTGAAATTAATGAGTTCCCATTGTACGGAATACTTCCGCAACTAACTCCCTAAACAGCCCTTTCAAACATTTTATATAGCAATATAGCCGGAGCGCGACACAATAAACGCTCTTTGAGTTCTAATGCATAAGCAAATTACACGCCTCTCGCAGCTGAAGCAAATGAAACTGTTCCGACTGAAAAGCCGATTTTGTTTCCGGAAAGCGGACATACATATGCATACTATATACAATATGTATATATATATGTGTGTATATAATACATACATTCATACATTTATTACGCGCACTCTCTGCCTGAAATGTGTAGCCCGAAATCGTAGCATCAAAAGTGAAAATTCGTGGGAAGCATTAAAAGCGACGCAGGACGTTGAATATAAGCGACGAGAAGCTAAACTGATCAACGACCTAATATTACTCTACGCATTAATATTTAACAAGTGGAAAACGAACAAACACGGCTAGTTTTAATTCGTCTGACTACGGGATTTTGAGGTTCAATTACAATCGAACATTAGAGATCGACTCTGGATTTTAAAAAATTATCTCGTTATTATTCTACTTATTTAACACGATGACTGCCGCGCGCATTTTACGTGGTTTGCCTATGACACCAACATGCATTTTTTATTATGCGATGCCGGTCACCGGTGGCCTCCACGGCGCTGCAATCAAGTCGAGTGCCGGTCACCGGTGACCCCCACGGCGCTGCAATCAAGTCGAGTGCCGGTCACCGGTGACCCCCACGGCAGTCAACGTGTTAAAGAATTGTAATTTATATGTGTTTTTGCATGTGATTAATTGACGATTAATAGAGTTTATTGGTCACAAGAAGATTTCTCTAAAAACCCATTGAAAGCTTGCGCGACTCTTTCGATTGCCGATTTCTGTACCGAATGCGCACACCGCGCGCCTAATGCAATTGCACGTCGGGCAATTTCGCGTGACTGAAGGTGCGCGCGGGTGTGTTCAGCGACTTTTTGTTGGCCGGCGGTAAACAACGATGGAAATTTAACTAATTCCGTGTCGGCGCGGGGCGGGCTTAATTAACGCGCGGTGAAGTCGTTGAACAAAGCTGGAAAGTGTTTGCGGGTGCCGCGCGTTTCGCCCGTGGCTCTTACAAATATGAATAAGTTAATGAACAAATGGAATGCGTTTAATGAGACCGCGCTATTACCGCGGCGCGGCGCGGCGCGCCGCAACAAAAATCCTTTCGCGCTTTTTCACCGCGAATCTTTGTTCGCGGGCGTGAACAGACTCGCCCGGAAAACAATGGCCGTCGCTTTTCCCCGTTTATTACGCGTTCTCCGTGAAACAATACCGTTCGATAAACACCGCGAGCGTGCTCCCGCGAATTTTCGTTTAAGTTCGTTAGTGTCGCTCGTTTCCTCTCTGCGCGCGACGCGCGCAGCTATGCTTTCGGATTTAATTATAAAATTACACCCGTCTGTTTGTCCGTCATCAATGATTCCCGGATGACGAAATAATGAGACCGGGCAAAGCAGCCATCTGCCGCAGCCGAGCTCGTTAAATCGACCAATGAACAAGTATTAAACGGTGTTTCGCTGTTCCGCGCGCTGATTGCGAAAAGCGAGAACCCGCGCTGAATTATTTTAGCTAATATTTTGTTTTTCACGGAAAATCGCGCGGTAATGAGCCGCCATTTTGTCCCCTTACCTTTTGCTATCGACGACCCGAACGGTTTCAATCGAATTTTCTCGTTAAACGCGCGTGCACTTCGTCCCTTTGCAATCCGCGCGAAATTCTGTTTCGATGCTATCGCTAATTTCCTTTTCGTTCGGTGCGTCCAAATGTTTTGGTCTTCTTCAATCGTTCATGCAGAATCCGTCCGTTGTAAATACGACGGCTGTAATTTTTCTTTGCTGTCTGAATAATCAACCTCGTTATCGAAAATTGCGAAAAGATTTTTATCTTTTTTGATACATAATAGAACTCCTGGCAACGAAAATGAATCTGTACCTTTCACTGCACTTGAAAGTATTATTGAAATAGTCCTGTTATCGCTGCAATTAACATAAAAGTTGTAAACCCTATCTCACAGTAGCATATCAATGGAAAGTGCATTGACTCTCCGTATGCTATGCCGGAGTCATTCGTGGTTTCGTCAGTATGTATAATTTTATTTCGATATAAGACGACACTTTTTATTTCGAAATAAGAAAATCGCTATCCCCTGTTCATCCGAAATAAGACGAAAGGCGGTCCCGAGCCATCGCCTTATATCGAAGGAAAACTGTAGTGAAATATCGGTGCGGGTCAGAAATGACTCCGGCATAGGCCTAGAACTCGCAGGTGTCCGAGGGTTAGCGAGTCGCTTGCCAAAGTACATCTCCCAGAAAATCCAGCAAAACTAATTTAGCGAAGGAAAGATAAAAGAGCATTTCTGCTTCCTTCGATGCTAAGAAAAATGAATTTTTCTTCAATATGTAACAGTGACAGTTAACAGCTAAACTCGATGAATAATAGTGGTCGATATAATTCATTCCGACATTTAAAATTTGAAAAGGTCAGAGGTGTCGGCTAAGGGAACAGTTTCGTTCCGGTGAAAATGTTAATCGGAACGGGTCGCAGTATCCGTCGCGGCGATACTTTAATTTTGACTTTTGGCAGCCCGGCCGGAGACTGCATACATATTTCCTCCGTCACGGGGAAATATGACGGGAATATAAAGAACGTCGGTGCATAATATCGCGCGGAAAATAAGACCGGCGGAAGAGGAGTCGCGCGAGTAACGTAATATCCCAGGCCCGAAAATTGCAGCGGGCCGTGTCGCTTAAAACATTCTTAAAAAATCGCTTGGAAAAGGAAATTCAGCGATACGTTTTCCATGGTGTCCAAAGCCGCATTGCCGCCGGCCCGGACGATAAAGCGGCCATCATCGATCATCTACTTTCCGCACGGAAGATCTGCCTGCATTTTGAATCGATTTTCAAACCAGGTATTTTCAATGTTGTACAGGTTTAAATCTCAAGACTCTCAAGCTCGCTTCAACTATTCGACTAACGTCGCTCCCAGGGAAAAGAAGAGGCAACTAACCGAAAAAATCAGGGCAGCATGTTTCGTTATAATTTTCAACATCGAGAAGTCGTCAACGGTGATCGAGTTTTCGTCGAGTTCCAGCAGCTCAGTCCTGTCCGATGGACCGGCAAGCTTTCCTCGGGCTGAAAGCTGAAAGCTTGGCAATCGCCTCGGCCGTATCGCCGGCGACATTGCAGTCGCAGACGTTACAGTTACCAGTCACAGCTCCGCCGAATCCAGGACTCGTCCGTTCCTTATTCGCCCGGCAGCTTTTTTTTTGCAGAGAACATGCGGGTGCCCCGTTTCTTTGGTGAGTTCGTGACCCGGTGCCGATCGTCGACGAAAACCGTCTCCCCAGATCGGATTCCTTCCAGTCACAGATTTATCTTACGCTCCGGAGAAGATCGCGATATTTGTTCGGCCCGTTTCAAAGCAGATTCTTATCCGGCAGACTGCCTCCCCGTAATCGATTTAAAATGTTGCTCCCTTGTTTCCATTTCCGAGCGGGTCGCGCGTCTAAGGTAAAAGGTCGCGAGAACTCGCACGAGACTCCAGTTGATCGATCGATCGATCCGGACAGGCTCATTTCCTCTTCCAGAGGATCCAGAGATCCGCTTTTGCCTGTGCCTCTGCTGCGACAGCGTGCCAAGAGATTGATTCGGATTCTGTGTTTTCTGGATTGCTTTTTGGACGCGCACCGAAAATTCGTCGTACAAATCAGAGTAAAATAAGATCAAATTCGAGCAAGCTGTTATCGAGCTCTCGTTCGATTTTCAATCGTGTCTGTACGAACAAATTTTTAGAACAGCCTGTACGCCCAGTCGAGTGAATGTTAGTTGAAACGTCGAGAATTAAAAAATATAGATATTTTTTGAAATGGTTGCCTCGAATGCGATACATTTTATTTTGCATATTTTTTTTATACAGAGGATAGATGACGAGTTATTAAAGGATAATTAAATTCACAAGCTAATTACAGGCAAAAGTTTCTAACCAGTAATTTTCATCAGCAATTTAATTTTCTAGTAATTTCAACGTTTCATAATA
Source organism: Halictus rubicundus (assembly GCF_050948215.1). Lineage (NCBI taxonomy): Eukaryota > Metazoa > Arthropoda > Insecta > Hymenoptera > Halictidae > Halictus > Halictus rubicundus. The sequence goes on along the minus strand of NC_135155.1, from coordinate 12,095,106 downwards.
CCGTTCACGTCATCTCGACAGATTAAAAAATCGAATGTCGCGTTTTTGAATTTCATATTTATAAAACACTGTTGTAAAGGGATTTTTTAATATGTGAATAATTAACGAAGCAGCAGCACTGAAAATGACTGCGCATCGTGTCAGAGAAATGCTCAACCAAAATTATAGATAAATCGAGATGACGTGAACGGTATTATGAAACGTTGAAATTACTAGAAAATTAAATTGCTGATGAAAATTACTGGTTAGAAACTTTTGCCTGTAATTAGCTTGTGAATTTAATTATCCTTTAATAACTCGTCATCTATCCTCTGTATAAAAAAAATATGCACAATAAAATGTATCGCATTCGAGGCAACCATTTCAAAAAATAATAACTTTTTTTTTAATCGCGATTTTTTATGTCGCACTTGCAAAATCTCCGAAAGTATTCGTGCAGTTAATATTAAAATACATCGTTCGTTACGGAAGGATCTCGATATATAGGTGTTGATGTAAACAAAACTTTAACAAGGATTTTCTTTGTTATAAACAATTTTGCGGCGAGTTTCTTTGACAAATATCCACCGATCCAGAGGTGTAGATTCACCCCTAAGACGGATGACCATTACTTTTTATACACCCTGTACTTTGTAGACACGAATGTTATGCATTATCAAAGTTGATTATATTCAGGAGAAATTAAGTGTTTCAAAATTGAGGTAGGAATTTTGTATCGTTCACATTCCAATTAGGTTTGGAGTTGCTTGTGAAATCTGCAAAATCTCCCTAGTAGTGTCAGTATGTAACTCCGTGGGAATTTTCAAAGTTGTAATGGCTTGAATTGAGGCTAGATTGAACTTTCAGGTCTATCTCAGTTTTCTAGAAACATTCCCGCTTGGTGAGAGATGTGGGGAATGTTGATAGGTGAAATCAATCTTCAAATATATTCTCGACCGTTTGCTACAATTGACAATTTTTATTTAGCATACAAATCTCCGGTCTAGACCAAAACCGTGAACTCGAGAGTGCTTTTCGATTTCCGAGCACCATCTAACAGAGTCATCGTGGTACCAACTAGCGAGTCCTCAGCACGTGAACGCGCCTCGATAGTCTCAACAGAGAGTCCTTCACCTGGCCACGTCCTAGATATAGTAGCATCCCATATCCGTCGAAATTTCGAATCATCCAGCAGCCATTCAGGGTCCCTTATCCCTGTGTTCCCCGATAATAGCTCCTGAGGAAGCGTCCTCGAGTTCGCATTAATCTCTGAAATACTCAAATAGAAATTCATTTGCCCAAACAAAAGGAGCAAAAGGAACAGGGGAAAAAAGATTCTTTCTCTCGACGAAATTTCTTCCGGGAAATTAGCGTAAATGGAGAAGAGAGAAATGGAAAAGAGAAGAGAGAGAGAGAGAGAGAGAGAGAGAGAGAGAGAGAGAGAGAGATAGTGAAAGAGAGAAATAGAGAGAAGGGTAGATAGAAGATTCTTTGCTCGCCCGGAGCAACTGGATGACTCGGAGCTGCAGGTGGTTCCTCGTCGCCGATCTGCAAACGATAGCAAACACCGTCGGCGCCATCGTTGTCGTCGTTATAGTTGATAACGTATAGTTGCGTTATCCGTCTTCGATCGAGCGTGGAATGAACGCTGGAGGTGATGAGGTATCTGATGCGACACGAACTTTCCATCCCAGCCGACTGTCCTCGGCGCCACGATCTCCCGGCGTGCATAACGGCCTTGAAAAATGAATTCCACGTTATCAAACAGCCTCGCACCTCCTACCCTCAACCCTCCGGCTTCTCTCTTAGCCGGAAGCATCGGCAATCGAACGCGAATTCAATCAATTATTCCAAGGAGAATGCCGATTCTCCAATGTGAATTTCCTGGAGATGGAATCAAGGGTGGTGTCTGCGGAGAGGTCGGAATGAATCATTTTCGATTTACGGTCTTATAGTCCGATCTGTGTAGCACGAAATCTGAATAACAATTTCACCCATTAATTTTGCCTTCGAAGTTTCAGGAATTTTTGTTTTAAATGCAGATGGGATGCAAGCGTAGCCTACTACGATTTCAATTATAATTGTAAGATTTTATTATTTTGTGGTTAGGGTAGGATAAATACGCGAATGTTCGTTGCGTAGGATGATTCTGTAGACCTGACAGTATATTATAGCATTTTTGTTTGTAGCATTACCAATGTCTGATTACGTTTAAACAATTTTTTAATCGAGCGGGGTTCTAGGAGGGTGGCTGAATCACTTTAGTCCGAATGTCTACTTTAACAATTTTTTCCGATTCAACCGTGAAAGCTAAACGAATGAATCTTGCGTGGAAGGATTCTCTCCCAAATGCGAACATATATTTTTTGATAACATTACAAACATTTAATCACGTTTAAATAATATTCGAACCGATCAGGACGTCGATAACGCAACTTGGAAGTAAAAAATCTGAAACGGTTTACTTTCTGTTATCTGTTTAGTGTACACAGGTTCATAAAATCGCCGTTGACATTCCTAATCGTTGACAACGAGGCTCCAGCGTTTGCGGTGGTGTCGAAATAGTGACCTCGTCGCGCGAAGTCGAAAAATCTGTTCCTGCGGAGGCGTTTTTCTCAGGAACGACAGGACTTCTTACCAGGGATGGTCGCATTTGCCGCTAACAGATCCGTCTCTCGTCCCGGGATCAAGAAACCTTTCATCCAGCGGCATTACTCGCGAGAAGGAGCCGTCGTTATTACGAGCGCGAGCGCCTTTGCTGCGAGAATGAATTTTCGCAGCGCTGGACGAGCCGTCGTTTGAGTCGCGAGCACATCTGGCCACGTTTTCCGCTTGCTTCTTTCTCCGTCTGTCGGCTCGCCACGTTCAGACAAAGTAACCGGTATTTATCAAAGAAAAGCTTTTCGGGCCCTTGACGAGCCGTGGCAGCCATTTTTCCCGGACTCGCGCGAAACGAGCCTGCTGAAAACCAACCGAGGCTTTACCTCGGGCCTATTGTGGTCCCGATGCCTCCGCTCCCTTCGAATTGTCTTCCAAGTACCGCCGGAAACCTCTTTCCGGCCTCGAAGCAATTAATTACTTTTGGATATATGTAGCTCGTTCGACACCGAACGCACCGGACACTGAAACCAGTTAATATTAACGACAATCAGACTACGGATCTCTGTGCAGAATCAAAATTTTCCATCTCGTTTAAATACAATAAACGGTGGTTAAGTAGCATTTTATTTTGTGTCTACAGAATTGTGATAATTAATGCAGGCAATTTTTATTTCGCATAAAAGTCCGCTGTCCGAGTGAGCAGATTCCTGAGGCCGTTTCGAGTAACTTTTTCCTTTGCGAAAATGCTCTCCGCGGCTTCGTTGCGGAGTTATCAACGAAAACCACGAGCCAATCAAGGCGCGGCTACCGGCGGATGGACTCCGGCGCGGCCAATGCCGTACACGCTCTCAGCGGGACCGCGCTCTGATTGGTCCCCGTTTTTCGTTAATAACTTCTCAACAAAGCCGCGGAGAACATTTTTGCAAAGGGAAAAGTTGCTTCGAATGACCTCAGGAATCGCATAATTGACAAAAAGCCACCAGCAGCCAAGAATTCTGCAATTTATTCAACGTAATTCTGTACTTTATTAAATGGAAAGAGATACTGCACATAACCGATCGATTCGCCATCAATTCAAAACCGATTTACGACTCGCTGTTCCAGCAAGGAAAATTGCAATTAAAAACGCAGAGGCCCGCTTTCGGAGGAAATTTACTGAAACACTACGGGCTAGTTAAAATCGGTGCGAACACATTGCAGCACAGAAGCGGGCGCAACGCGGTCGATGCGAAATCTCAATTTTGCTAGCTGTTGCAACAACAGCCGTCGACGGGATCGCGACGGGCCGGGCTTTGCGATTTCCCAGCGTTCGGTAACTACATATACCTACCTTCGCGTAACGTTTCTTCCTCGTTGCGAGTGAACTGGCCGGCGGCAGCGAAAATAAAAAGGAAATATGGCCGACCGGGAGATATCTTTTAATTGCCGTTCCATACGCGAGGGGGCGAACGAAGAAACGTAAATATCGGCTACGGTGTATCGTCGGGACGCTCTCGCTGGATGCGAACCAATATAGGCAAATAACGAAATGAAGTCAAATGGAACGGACCGGTGGATCGTAATTTAAAACGTAAGTGTCGCCGGCGATGCCGGGGAAATATCGAGCTCGAATCTCGGCTGTCGATTTGAATGCTCCGCGACTCTTAACACTGGATAACCTAAAACACTCGTTTCAGCAAATATCACGATCAGAAATTCTGATTTCATGCATCCGCGACAAGAATGGGTTGGTGCATTTTGAAATATAGTGGATCGATTAAATGAGTATGAAAGAATAAGAATTTTTAGAATTTTAATGAATCTTAAAGAAGAAAAGAAATTTGTCACGGATTCAGACAATTTTCATTTTGCATACAGATCCGCAGTTTGTTGATGTACAACTTCCTCTTCTTCCTTTTTTCTTCTTTAATGTCGCGTCGACGACAGTAATGGTGGCCTAGAATTATTTAAATCGAAATATCTCCTAAACTATTAACTTCTCGACGTAAGTAGGTTAATACTATTCTACAACTAATGTCGAGTTGTATCAATTGATGTATTAAAAAAAGAAAAACGAAGTTGACCTTCAAATGACCTTCACGCGGTCATCCACGAAAGAACTAATAACAGTAAAATATGCCGCGCTCGATCAGTTCAAATTTTTTTCAAAGAAAATCAAGACGTAAAAAAACCCTATAGTATCACTATGTGCAAGTCGTAATGCGCAAAATTTCGTATAAGCAATGTAACATAAAACGTGTACACTAGAAATAATAGAAGAAAAAGACGGAAAGAATTCTCCGAGAAACATAATTATTTCAGCATCACGGTGCAACAAAGATATACGTACGGTTCAGCGTTGTAAAATCCACAAGCGACAAGATCGCGAAACACGTGCACGGTGAAAAAAGCCCCCTGTCGAGCAAGTGTTCCGAAATTGCAAAGAAATGAAAAGTCAGCCCGAGCACTCGTGCGCGGAACGCCGAACCATGAGCTGCACCGTTAAATGCATATTCAGGCTGCCGGGGGGTCGTTTATAAATTTTAATCAAGCCGGGATCTCCGTCGGGCGATAAAAAATTATGAATAGTCGGCGGATCGGCGGGAGACAGTAAAGGGTAACCGGCCGGAATCAGATTATGCAGAACGACACCGGCCCACTTTGTGCGTGGAATAATATTCTGCTAATTGATTTTCCTGTCGCGGCTTGCGTCGCCCGTGTAATGGCGGAACGGTACGGAAAGGGTACGGCGGAGCGTTTGCGGGGTGGTTCGGGGGTGGATCGAAGGGGGGGGGGGTCGGATTATTTAAATATCGCGGCCGGACGGATCAAAAAGATATCCGAGGCGGACGGAATTTTTCTCCGTCATCGGCCGGCCGGGAAATTAAGCAGCGGAGAGCACTTTCCGCGATAAACCGGATTCATTAGCGCACGAGCTGCAGCGCGGCCGTGGGCGCGCAAGATTTTTCGTTACACCGGAAGTAGGTCGGGAATTAACGGAGCGGCGGGATACGCGGGCGAGTTTGTACACGGGGCGAACTGACGTCTGCATCTGAAATATCTTTGCTGGTTTCTCGATCTAAATTTTTGATATAGAGGAGAGGGTAGAAATGCGAGATACCCGATTTTATTTTTTAATTTAGCAATTGTTTGGCTAGACACATACATGGAAGAATCGGACGTAGAAAATGTAAGGAATTTCATACGGAATTTCATTTCTTACAGAGTTTTTCCTTGGCAACATTTCAATTACAATATCTGCTAATCATTTTCCGACACGGGTTAATATCTCTATTTTTATAGAGAATGAAACACTGCATCGATTGGTGCACAAAAAACTATACGGTTCCATTTAAAGAGTCAAAGTTGACATTTAAATTTTCCTTTTATCTTTGTGTAAGAGACAAATTTTCTACCCGGCCCGCATCAAACTGGAAACAGAAATTTATTTTCTTTCTGAATATGTTTTCCTTATGAACAGGATTTCTTAAATTCTTCTAATGAACCGAAAATTTTTTAAGAAGAATTTTTTAAATTCTGCTACTACCGTTTTAAATTACACCCACTCATTTTCGTTATAACTATTTCGTTAGACTGCCTACATGCAGTTACATCGAAAAGCGGAACAGAGTAAATTGTAGAGTTGCATACGCAAACAGAGTTACAGCGAGATGGAAAAATACCAACTGTTTCTCGTTTTCTTTCTCTTTCTAGAAAAGAGCGTCGATCGTCGACGAAGAAGACCCGCTCCGCACTCTCTTTAATAAGTTACCGCGTATGAAAGAAATGTTATGTTGAATCCGCGCGGCGCGCGACCCGGCGAGATATTTAATGGATACCGGGGTGCGGAATTTTAGGTCGTGTAATTTACACGGACACCGGAACATGGATTATTATGATTTACCGTGGAGAGCACGACTGTACCGATAACCACATATTTCGTATAAATCATTGGCTAGTGTGTCGATAACACGGGCCACGAAAAGTAAACGCGGTGTTAATGCTCCGTCTTTCGTGAAGACGTCGGTCCAAATATCGCACTTTGATCACCGGAAATTGTCCAATAGTCTCCTTAAAATTGATTTCAAATTGTTTGAACGCGACAGCAATTTCATTCCCAGGTCGACCAATTTTTATTACGATGTCACAACTTCTTCCGATAATTGTCACTGACAGAAAATTATCGGGCCCCTTTTAAATACAGCTCAGTCGGTAATTCGCGAGGAATTTTTTCTATGCACAATTTTTCATGAAAAAGTTTCATTAGCAATTTGGTGGGATGCTTTCATTCACGAGTAACGTAAAAACGTAACAACAGTCCCAATCGAGAGAACTACAGTAATGAGCGAACTTATCGTTCCAGTGGGTACCGCGTATAAATTCGCATAACTGAAACGCGAATATCGCGGGTTCGGTCAATGGGGGAGAGAAAAAAAAAAATGGAAAAAAATTGATAGAACGTTGAATCGAGCGAAACGAACGGCCGCTTATAAATCTCATTGCGTAACAGGCAATCGGGATTTAGCCGCGCACGCTCCGCTGAAACGTTAATGAGCAGCCGGGCCGAGTCGTTGAATTATTTTTCCGCGCTCGCATTCGCGTTTCGCGACGCTGTCCGCGTGCACGCGATGCATCATCGATTCGCGAAAAGTTCCCGTTATGCATGCACGCCCCCGGATGTTTCGGTTTGCCGGATCGCAATTAAAACTATCGAGTTTGGCCGCTCAACGCTGGACAATTTCGATCCGCGGCTGAGACGATAAAAATCGATGTTTGTCGGTCGAGTTTATCGAAAATCCATATTCAAAATATTCCAGGGGTGTAGAGAGTTCCCGTATTTCAATTCGTAGACTGCGAATCTTTATGCAAAGCCAAAATTGTCTGCGGCAATTGCAAGACGTTAAATAGGCAATTTTTTCTTTCTGTAACCTCTTAAGTACTGCACGCCACTATAGTGGTTTCCGTGGAAAGCATCAGTTTGAACGGTACGAACCGCTATTGCAATAAGTAGACTGCAGATTTGATGCATGTATGACAAAAATGTTGTAATTTGAAACAGCAGGAAGATTAAAAGAATTAAGGAGAAACAACGTTCTACAGACGTTCGAACTTGCAACACTTCCGAGCAAGAACGTGTCTTCGGTTTATCATTTCCTATGTCCTGCAAAAATATTCTAGAGAAAAAAAAATCAAACGAGATAAAGTAGAGGCTTCAAGCTTTAGAACGCGCCAAGATTTATGGCTGTGCTATTGTTCTTCGCGAAATTGTAACAGTGTGAATATCGCCGACTTTTTGGAGGATTGGAAATTCAGCGTTTTGGATCCACAGTATGTAGATCACGAACGACTAAATTTCGAGCCAGCTCGTCTTCTCAGCTTCCGGTTCCGTTCGTCTCCTTAGTTTCTCCCGGCACTCCCCTCCAACGTCTCTGCCCGGAATTTTCTCGAAAGGAGCCGCAATTTAATTCAATCTTCATAAACTCGCCCGGCCGGATCCGCAGTTTATGATAATGGCCGGCGCATCGAGCGAATGCCATCGGGGATCGACTGACACTGCAGATTTCCTCGTTCCTCATTCCACCTCCGAAAAACGCATCGCTCGAGCACAGGATTATTCTCCGTTTTCACGAGAGTTTCCAAAAGTGTCGCGCGCGTGAGCGCTCCCCCCCCCCCCACCTCTCTGGCTTTCTTCAGACACCGGTAGATTGCGAATTACTGGCCGTCGAACCGTGTGCGCCGCTCGTTTCGAACTCGACTAATAATCATTTGCGCGGGATAATCATTTATCGCCGATTCGGCGGATACGAGAGCTTTTGTCCCTGAGACTTATGTGCCGTCTGGAAACTTTATAGCGATTTTGGTAGCGGGAAATTAGCATGGAACGTGTGTTCAATCATGGTTGGAACCAATCATCGGGTCCGGGCTGTGACATAGATCGTGCAGAACGTAGAAAAGGACAGCGCCTGTAAACACCCCGTAGAGGGGATAGGCGGACTGACTAAGATCGTGTAGCTCCGTTCGGCTTGGATCAAGGCTTTACTGTATTATCGTGATGGTAGAGTTACGTTCCTGAGACTATTTGATGAACTTATTCCTTTGAAAATGCGTTGTTGTAATTTCTATAAAGTAATGTATAACGCTTGCTTTCGGTGCTCTCCAAGTCTAGTATTAACACTGGAAGTAATCGATTTTGTTATGTAAATTACGAGAATGTGCTTGTTGAGGTTTCAATCAATTTTTATTGTAGTCTGTGCAAAATTGAATTACTGGATAAATTTTTACATTCTCTTGCAGCTGAAGACTGAAGCATAAAAAATGATTGAAATAAAATTTTGTAATTCGGGGCTTCGTACTTGAGAAAATCGATTTGAAAATTCGACGATTACGCATGCCGTTGAATAGGCATTGGCTGGCGCGTCTGATCATGATCTACTGCTTCTACTTCATGCATACAGAGTGGCTCGCCTAAAGTAAAACGACCCAAGTGTCTCCGCGAATTATGACGATGTCAAAGTTGTTCTCGATGTAACGCGAATGGTATCGATGAACGAATTATATACAATTATGTAGTAGACAATTAAAGGAGCACTGAATTTTCCACGCCGGTGAATATTTTCTGCTACTTCGTGCAAACGATTGAAAAATACGTGTTCAGGCATTTCGTAGAAAATTATATTGTACGCTAAACGGGAGCTTTTTTATTTTCTATATTAAAGCGGAAGACTATTTTCCTCTTGTGGGATTTTGATGCTGGCTTCATTGTCAGTGGACCGCGGATAATGCAAGCATAAAATTTTTATGTGTAATTTGCGAGAAGAGGGAGTTGAATAGAAATTTATTTCTCCTGTTAATAATGTCATTTATATGAATTCTTCTATTACTGTCACGGTTTTATGTTTGGCCTATCGATTTTTCCCATAGGTGCATAAAACCCGCAGTTTCATAATCCGTGAGAATTTCGTCAGCGACTTCGGAGTATTCGGTTCGCGGAAGATCGAAACCCGAGATAGATTTCACGCGGGGAACAGAATGAAGTACGTCGTGCAACGAGCTCGTCGCGCGATGTCGCTTGTCGGCATAAGAAAGATAAATTTTCATTTGCACGGTACCTGTCGTCATAACTCTCGGACCGGCTGCGAGGGTTTTCATGATGTTTCTGATTGTGAGTGACGTCCTTTGGAACGCGGATTAGGTCCCGTAAGGTCTTGCGCACTCTTACGAATTAAATTCTTACTACCGCTGACAATAAGTCTGCATACGAACCTAGAAAGCTCATCGCTGCAAATAAAATGTGGGAATCGATCAAACGTTCAATACATAATGTTTTCAGGGAATTCGTGAATTCAGATCCGTTACTTTCAGCAAGAATGATAAATGATTAAGAAATTGCTGAATGATTACGTTTCGAGGGATTACTTCGGATTTGCATTCACGTAGAAATTTTTGAACTTCTAAGGACTCAAATTAAAGCTCACAGATCGCACTTTATCATGGATTCATTGCCGTTTGGAGGAAAAATTGATGTTAAAAAATTGATAAATTCCAATTGCTGGCACCGAGAAAAATGCGAGGATTTTAAGAGGTTACTTCGAACCGATTTTAAGATTTCCCGCGGGAATTTTCGAACCTTTGAGAGCTCAAATTAGAACTGGAAGAACGCGCTTTAATTCGAAATCGTTAAAAAAATATCTAAAGCCCTAGAAATAGCTCGAAGGGAGATGATTGAATTTCAAGGGATAGCTTGCATTCCCAGGAAAATATATCAACTTCCAAGATCTCGGAATGAAACATAACGCGATAAAACTGCACAAAACGAAAGGAAACACAGACAGAGAGAGCGAGAGAGAGAGAGAGAGAGAGAATAAAACGGAAGGATCACGTTTCGACTACCTCGAGAGGAGCATCTCTCTCTCGTGCTCACTAAATTAAGAAACTTGTGAAATGGAATCTAACTTTGCAGACATTAACTTCGGTGGATGCAACCAAAGGTACGATATGTCACAAAATAATCAAACAAATCGAAAGAGAGGAACACAGGAACGAGAAAAGTTGGACACAAGATGATGTAACGATAGCACCTTGGAATAACGAGGCGGTGGCTGAACGTAACATTAATCCATCGGCGGGGTTTCTCGTTCAACAATATACATACCTAAACAGATATACGCATAATTGTTCGGATGTGTTTTTCACAATTCAAACTTTTACCATCGTATTCGTCTCAACTTTCCGTTTAAACCGACACCGAACACGACATAGTTACGATCATAATGACTCCTGTAACAAGCGATTCAACTTTCGGACTTCACATTTAGAGAGTTCATGTCTCTACCGTAAATGTGAAACTGAATCGCTTGCCACGCGGGTAATTACGATCGTAATTGTGTCGTGTTCGGTGTCATTCTAATCAGAAAAACGAGACGAATACGAGGACAAGAGTTTCGTCGAGGAGAAACCAAAAATAAGGAATTTCGCTTTTCGCGAACCTCGGTCCGCGCCTTTCTTTTTCCATCGCTGCGTTCGGAACACTAGAAAAAATGTAGCACCTCTTCTGTAACTGTGACTCTGCAGACCCGAAGTTTTCACAGTGACGGGGAGAATGGTGTACAGCGATGAGGACTGGAGTTCCGGTCGGTTGGACTCATCAGGGAAACTGGAGTCGGGCACGGAAGGAGGGAATAAAGGAAGGAAATGGAGTGGTCGCGTCTCTTCGGAACGCGTCTGTTTCCCGGGCTCCTTCTCTTTATCTCTCTCTCTCTCTTTCTCTCTCTTTCTAGGTCTCCCGGTTGCTCCTTTCGACGACATCCTGCACTCGCCCGGTCCCGGAACAGCCTGTCCGGAATATCTTTTAAATATAAAGCGTCCGTGGAACGCGGAGATGGATGCTGGATTTGCCTGGTGCCTCGACCTAATTTACTCGACTCGCTGCTTCTTTCTTCTCCCGATAAAGGGAGGAGCGCTTCCGTCCTCTCGGATCTACACTCGCAGGAATCCCGAGTGATAACCGGGGGAACGGACTATGTTATTCGATTTCGCCAGACAGAATTTCCCGACTGCGCCTTTAATATACAAAGTGTTGCGCGAGCGCGGGTCGAATGGGCGAAAGGCACCGAAGCCGTTGCACGGTGCGCTGGAAACCTGTTTTTCGTCGCAGAATTGAATTTTTCAAGTGGCTGTAATCGAAATTTTGAATTGAACTTGTAATCAAAGCGGGTGTATCGGTGGCCGTAGAATAGCTAGCAAGTGAATGAAACAACAAAATATCAATTGACAATCCTCTCAAGGGTTTGTTGTACGCAGGAAGCTTCGAACTTCGAGCATCTGTGGTAGATCTATTCACGAACGAAATATTTAAATGTTTTATCGCCACATATACTGAATACTGTTAAACGAATAGTACTACGAAAATATTGAATAATTTCTTATACTTAAATAGTTCTACACAATAAATAATTCCAGAGCTTAATGATTGCTCGTGTTCCTCTTACGGGAGCTTATTCAGTAAACTCAAACAGCGTGTTTCTAAAGAATTTTTATTACAAAGATTCTGAAATATGTGTTCCGTGAGAACACTTTTTAAAGATGTTCCCGAGGGTGAAATTTCTTTCCATGAAAATTCTACGGGCACAAATATTTTTCTGGAGGAAGCGTATGAGACGAAACAGAATGTTTTTACGAAAAAATGATAACTGTTTGCTTCAATCTCTAGAAACGAAAAAAAAAAAATGAAATTCTATTGTAGAAGGGAAGAGATCTCCCTCAATTTGAAACAAACATCTAAAACCATCCCCAGCTCTCAATCAATCCTGTTCCAAGAGCTCCCTCGTCCACGGAAAGACGTTTATCAAGCAGCATCCCAGATCGAGTCCCTGTCCGCCCCGACGTTTCCGTTCACGGAAAACAAGAAATCCAAACGATAGTTTGAATTGCTAAAATCCCGGCAGCCGAATGCGACGCCGCGCTGTCTCATTACTATTCCGAATATAATAAGTCGGCAGTTGATATCGCCGCTGATTCTAGCCGTCGACGTTCCGTTCGTTCCGTTTCCGTTTTCACAAATTTGCATACGACCGGAGAGAGAGAGAGAGAAGAGAGAGAGAGCCACCTCACCGAGTCACTGACTATACCACTGACTATATCACTGCCACCCTTCCGCAGTGGCCATTCCATTCGAAAAAGTGAACGTCGGAATCATTTCACGAGTGCTTTTGCGTCTTAAGGAGCTTAACCCCGGAAAAGAGGACGAAGGGATCGAGCCATGAATTTCTCTCGCACGCGTTTCGCTTTTAGGCTGCGGTTATGCTAAACGCGATTTTCAAATTTCCTGATCTTGGTTTCAATTCTCTTGTGTCGCAAAATTCTTACGATAGCCTTTTACTGTACCGCAACTTCATTCAATGCATGCCAAATTAATCTTGCGTGAATATTTATTTCAAGAAAGTTGCTTCCATTTTTATCGAAATCTTAGGATTTTTTGTAGATATCATTGTAGAGCAGGAAAAGACGAATCCAACGATTACAAGGACCATACCCTTACGATCATTCAATCTCGAGATACTTGTGTTCGAAATATTAATATATCTTTATAATTAATGCTTTCGGACACAAATATCTCGGGATTGAATGATCGTAAGGGCATGGTCCTTGTACTCGTCGGGCTCGTCTTTTCGTGCTCTACAATAATAGCTAAGAAAAAACCAGGCAATGTCATTACAAGAACCAGCTCGTAAATTATCGAATGTGCGTATTAACTATTAAACGTACGAGCGACGTGGGTTAACGTGCGTTTCGCTTGATATTTAGTACTCTTCCGGTATATGACGAAAAAGACATGTGATTCCCAAAGAAATAGAGTTGACATTGACCATTTCGGAACCTTTGTTCACGCAACGAAAATTGCAAGAAACAACTGCGCATTACTATAATTTGAGAGTTGTTTGAGGGTATGGGAATTTACTTGATGTACATACAGAATTGCAAATTTTCCAGTGTAACCGCAGACATAAGCGTTTAAGACTTTCGCCTCGCGGGGGGGGGGGGGGGGGTAGAACCGCTCGCTAACAAATTGCACGCGACTCGGTTCTTTGTGGGATTGCCATTCGCGAAAAGTGAGCGGAGCAGCCCTTGGGAAATGCCGAGATAGCGCTAAACGATACGGAGCATCGCGATTCTTTACGATCGTGCACAGGGGGTCAGAGGGCGTGGGAAGAGGTGGGCTACAAGGGGGTGAAAGTTGCTCTTTCGGAAGATGAAAATTGAACGGCCGGGTAAATATTGTTCATCGATGGGTCAATATTTGCGTTCCCCGTAATGTTTGTTCGCCACTTTTTCCGTTGTTTAATCGAAGGCACGCGGACCGACGGAGCATACCGATGTGTTTGCAGATGTACAAAGCCGCCGGCCCGCGAAAAAAAAAATACAGATGGAACTTAATTCAATTTCTCACCGCTCCCGTGACCCTTCTGATTGATCGGAAAATCCGGGAATGTGGACCGACCCCGTTAAACGGGATCACCTACATACTGAACGCAGTTACTCGCATTCATATTCGGACACGATACCATTTTGATTATGTTTCTATCGATTATATTTGGCTGCACATATTTCTATTAATTATATTTCGCTACATATATTTGTATCAATTATATTTGACTACTACTTTGATCTATTACGTCATAATAATAATAAGTTTATTCTTTCAGTCTCTCGGAAATGAGGAGGGACTTTACAATCATTTTTCGTTAACTCAAAACATTCATACCATGTCCTTCCACGCACATTCCCTCATTCATCTGTGTATCGTTGCTCTAAGCCCAATTTATAAAGCACAAATAAAACGAAATAGCTAAATTACTCCGATAAAATAATCAAAATTAAATCGTAACTACTATATTTGAATTGTATACAAAACTGAACCCACGTGTTGCGCCTAATAAAGTCAATCAAGTATTTACCTTCTTTGTCCGTGGATGCTCACAGGATCCGAGTTACATAATTGAACAAACTTGTAGAATGATTTGATAACGATGACTCCCCATCGTATCCAGAGGATGATGATTCTCGGTCCACTTGCACAACAAGAGCAACTCGTATTATTTGTAGTCAGCCTATCCACAGACCACCTAGATTAATTAACGTATAGCAGAAGAAAGAAGAAAAGAGAGGAACAAAGCGAAACAGTAAACTCGAAGGGAACGTGGATCAAAAATGAGAATATAATTCGCATTATTCACAGTCGTCCTATCAGCAGAACACCGAGATTAATTAACGAACAACAGAGGCAAGAGAAAAAGAAGAAGAAGAGAGGAACCAGAAAATATACAGTTCGAAGGAAACGTGGATTGAAAATGGAAATAACTCGCACTGTGAATGTACAGTCGGTTTATCAACAGAGCAGTGTGATTAATCAACGCTTTGAGCGCCACGTCTCCCAGATACGGGAGGCAGAATTATTGGACCAGATTTATAAACGAATTTTTGCGTTGCTGCATTGGACGTTGAGAATTTACTGGAAATACAAACTGGAAGAAGGTTGAGAGAGTAATTTCAAGGTCACGCATTCTAACCCTCCACGGGCACACTTATTTGTCACACTTTCTGCAGGCACACTGGCTCGTTTATGTTCAGAGCTATTTTTTTACTGTTCTAGGCTTCCAAAAAATGTTCAAAAGTATCGAAGTCCCTACTTCAATCGTATGATCGTCGGAACGTCGAATAATGGAAATCCAAATACAGTGAATTCTCGACACATGTCAACAACACGGGCCTTGCCAGCGTCGTGTATCGTCCAGGAGACATACCCGAGCCGTGTTATGTTTACACTTCTCGGCATCCGAGGCCTCTCATATTCCGCGACGTTTATCATCCAGGCCTTGGCGACATATATCGAGAAATCACTGTAAATATCAAAATGAAAAAAAATTCGAGAGTGCGACACAGTGAGCGCACGACGAAGGGTTAACCTTTCAACTTTTATTTCGTTAAATCAATTTCTCGTATTTTACGGAATTGTTCGGCCGTTCAGCTGACACTGGAAGCGTTAACGAGGAACTGAAGCGAGGAAAGAACGTAAAGAACAGACAAGAAAACAGGAAACTCCAAGGAAACGTGAATCGAAAATGAAAAAGGGATTCAAGTAGCAAGTGATCCGCGGAAGTAACGAACAGAGTTGTCGCGTGTCTAGCAATTTCTACATCCGGTTCTACGGTTCCCAGGGCCAAGCATAGAATCAGCGGCAGAGGAAGAATGCGGGGCGCTGAACGCAACAGAGTAGAAGAGAACAAAGCAGAGCAGAGCGGAGCAGAGCAGACGGAAAACGGGGGAAAGTTAAAGAATCGTTGCGGGCGCAGGGCGGCGTTACTTTCATCGGCGCATCCGCGCGTGCACGCCGTGCAGAGTGCAACGCGGTGCAACGTGGCGATGCAACGCGGTGCAACGGCGCGCCGCGAACAAACGAATGACCCAACTCGACGAAACAAAGAGCACGTACGTGCACCAGATACAATGCCGTTGCAGCGGCAAGCATTAACTTCCCCTCCGCGTCGTTTGACAATTTTATCTTGCCAGCGGAGGCCCGAGGGGAACGTCTCCGTCGGAGAAATATTTTTAGAACCCTAGCCCCTATTTTTAATTAAAACGCTGCGCACCCGCTCCAACGACCACCTCTCTCTCTCCCTCTCTCTCTCTCTCGCGCGCGCGCGCATTCTCTTTTTCTGGAGCCCTTTCTCTCCGCACCGCTCTCTTTCCGCTTTCGTGGATGTGTCCCGAATTTTCGGCGAACTATCGGACACATCGACTATTCCGGGACAGCGAGCCTCGCCTGGACAGAAGAAAAATCAATTTCG
The DNA here is from genome assembly GCF_050948215.1 of Halictus rubicundus. Taxonomy (NCBI): domain Eukaryota; kingdom Metazoa; phylum Arthropoda; class Insecta; order Hymenoptera; family Halictidae; genus Halictus; species Halictus rubicundus. The sequence goes on along the minus strand of NC_135155.1, from coordinate 12,078,703 downwards.
AACCTTCCACAGTTCTGCTTGCTGTCATTTTTCCGTCTCGTTCCGAGCGAGTCGATGAATTTCTGCAGGAGTCTCTCAGAGGCTCCGCAATGTTTGAGATTGTCCGCCGTTTTGCGGATTGGTTTTATCTCTTTCCCCTGCGAATTGTTCGGTTGGTTGTGTGCAATCTATCATAACGCCTCATCGTTCCGACTGTAGCACGTTCGATACCGTGTTAGTTGTATTTAATTTTTTAGTTTTAGTACTGTGCCTTTAAAAGGGCCGGTGGTATTTTGATGAAGTGTGACACTACAGACACATAGAAAAAACCCATGTACGTATACGAACTTGCAAGGGTTCACGGGGCCTCAAACTGACGCTTCAATGTCACAATGATCAATTCAGAAGTGGTCAATTTGGTTTCCTAAAAGTCCAATCTAGGACTGTGTGGTCTCCAAAATGTCTATTTTTACCTTATCGTGGAGTAATTTGTAATATTCGGAGGCATACTGCCTGTCACGAGGCGTTCGAAGCAAGCGTGACGTCACAAGATGGCCGCCGTTGACAGATTTTCTTAATACAGAGATTTAGCATTCGTACCGAAAAAATAAGACCGTACAGTCCTAGCCAGGACACGTGCAATGACGGTGCTGTGTATTTTTAGTTGATTACTTACTTATTTAAACACGAAAAACGAGCCCTCCTGAAACAGCATGTCGCGGTTCCGACATTTTTCACTACCAGCGCTAGTGTCACTTTCCAAGCAAAAACTGCACGACGCGATAGAGTATGGTCGATAATGCAGATCGATAATACAGGACAATACGGAATATAAGTTTACCTATGTACCATATAGACTACACTTAAATTAATACATTTCGAATTGTGCTTTCAAAGCACAGTTTTGTTACTGTAGTTGAATCGGGTACAGCAAAAACATTAATAACTCGCCAAAAGTTCAAAATCGATAGAATAAAAGGCAAAAATTCTACTCGACTGCCGCTACTTGTCTCTTCTAAAATTCTTCGATAGTCGAAAACGTTGTAGAACGTTTGAAAATGATTCGCTCGACGATTGGCTGCACCAGTTGCAGGAACGCACTTTCGTCCACCCCAAAGATGGATATTGTACGAGCAGCTTTCACGATCACTCTGATCGGCTCAGTTATAGCTTCGGAATCGCGGCTCGAACATAAACGTACCGAAAGAAAGGCAGGACCCGGGACCCGGAGCGAGCACAATAGCAGCAGCAGCAGCAGCGAATTCTCTTTTTCTGTTCAAGCCGACATTTAATTCTATTTTCAAGCTCCGACCGAGGCTCGCACCGGCTGGGGGAAAAAAAAGAAGGAAACTGCTACGGCAAAAGGCACTCTACAGGCCTGGAAGGTGACTTACAATGGCCGTTTGATGCAATCTCTTTATCGTGAAGTTCAGATTAAAGCGGTAAAAAGTTTTTTTTATATCCGTGGTGGAGGGGAGAGGGAGGGTGGAAAGTTGGGAGTCGCTCGCGGCGATTCTTCTCGACCCGATGCACGGTGTGCCAGAGTCGTAAAAACCTGAACAAAATTCGTATCTTTGTTGATTGTACGATATTAATTACGGGCGGAACAGATTTAGGGGGTTTTGAGGTCGTGGAGTCTGATTTCAGATGTTATTTATTCGCTCGGTTGAGATACTACCGTCGCAGGGCTGTGTTTCGTTGCCGTAAGATCGAGAAACCTTGCTTGTTCGTTTAAAGTGCGATTTCAAACAAATTATGTCCGATAAACGTGCTCTAAGAAGTGAATAGTAAGTAGTTAGTAGCCTTTACTAATACATAGAGGGTTGATGCAGTCTGATGGATTAATAAATTAATATCATTGACTTGGTAACGGTTGGTAGATGGATATGATAAATGTTGGCAGATATTGATAGGAGGTGGTAGCTGTTGATAGAACTCATATTGGCAGATTTGTGGTTAAACTTTACCTCAGGGGACCAGAAATTTTGAAGATTTATTTATGTAATCCTGTACATTTTGGCAAGAATGTGCTTAAAATCCAAGTTTCAACGGTAGGAATTCACTGGTTCAAAAGGTACGCGTGTTTGAAGTTGATCCGCAGAATGTAATATTTGCTCTGCCGTTTGCAAACTTGGACCACTATGGAACCACGGTTTCTTCTTCCGTTTTCTTCACGCCTAGACCGCACGTTCCCGTTCATTGTCTTCTCGCCGATTTTTTCGGTTGCCGCGGCTCTTTGTTCGCGCGCGCGCCGGTATATTTTCAGCAATCTGTCCGGTATCTCCTCGAGGTGGTATAATTGCCCGCGATACGGACGATTAATAGCGAAAACGGCGTGCAGTGCGCGGAGGAGACTGTATCAGGAGCGGCTCGTTGTTCCTCTTCCGCGGCTCGAATTCCAGCTTCCCCAGATTTACGGCGACGATACCGGACGAGGACGAGCGAGCCGCCTTTTATTTCCACGGTGTTCTCAAACCGAGCGTCCCGCCGCTAATTAATCGAATGTCGCGCGGAAGAAGCGATAACGCTTCCGCTCCCAGTAGCCTAGTGCCCGCGCCGACAGAATCACGTATCGCGAATACTTTCGTCGTTATTTCGCCTTATTAACCTAGAAACACGGCTTTTCCCGATTTCGTCGGGAGCACGCGTGCACCGAGACCCGTTATTTGCATAACGTCTGGCCCGAAGTGCTTCAAAAACCAAGGCGCGCCTGTGCTTTGCCATTTTAAACCGAGTCCCCCGCACTTGCGCTCGCGAAAATCTCCGAAATACTGCCCGCAATTAATATTCCGAATTCCAAAATAAATTCTCAAGCTACACCACAGTTGAACATAATTTTGTGACCTTCTAAATTATAAAGATCCACTCATTACTTACGCAACTCGCTTCCGATCCGCGCAACAGGAAATTACGAAAAAATTCAAAGATGTTCTCCCTAGCAACGTACACGATGGTGAATTTTTTCAGAATTTTTTACCGCAAATTGAATTTTTTAGAAACGTTCGAAGTTGATTGTCCTGGCGAGACCAAGTTCTTTCCGTTCAAATTGCCACCAATTTCAAAAGAGTAAAAATTGTTTTCAAAACCTCATACCATAATGCAACGATACTTCTCTGTTTCCAAATCAAAAGTAGTTTTCAACCCTAAGCATTCAATTAGTCTCTGGAAATTCGCAAATAACTCTATCTTGTTGTTAACATTCTCTCTTTCCAGAAATGGCGATACAAGGCCAAACGTTGGGTTTACGACCTCCGAAACAATAAAAGTTGCTCATTTGGCAAACGCCAACGAGGAAAAAATTGCGAAAGCTTCTCTACATTGTAAACATCTCAGAACGGTGGTGTATCCGAAGTCGTAAATCTCGAATAGCAAAGCGTTCGGTAAATCCTCGGCGATCGACATTTACGTTCACAATGTTGAAGCTCGCGTAAATTGCAGTCGCATCGGTATAAACAGAAAGGAACCGGCAGCTGTAATTGAATCTGCTGCTAACAGCGTCGTCCCCGTCGAACAGTTTCGCTCCGTATTCAAAATTCCGAGGTCGTAAATCGGCGTTAGTTTCTGCTGCGATTCGACGAAACGCGCAGCCCCCCTCCACCCCTACCACCCCCAGTACCATTATCTCGGTCGGTGGGTGGCGTTAAGTTAAACGAAACCGTTCGGTAAGTACTCGGGGATTTAGCGACCGGGAATTTCAAATTATCCGATATTCTTTTAGCGGTGGAGACAGAGTGAATATCCTCGGTCACAGAATTTAGTGACGATTTGTCGGGAAGCCAATTTCCCAAATTTATTCAATTTTCATAGCTTAGCGTCTGAGGATCTCAAAAATTAAATATTGCTTGAAATTGAATGAGCTCTTTAGGTACCGTGATTACACTACTTATGAGATTATGAAATTTTACTCAATTATTACAAAAATTGCTAGACGATATTTAAGACGAGGATTGAATGAATAAAATGAGCCGAATTTGCTTAAACGGATTTTCTAAAATTTCTTTTTTCTAAAGTTTGCTTTCGAAAAGCTTGGGAAATGATAAAACACTGCGTTGGCTGTGCATATGAACGTCATATCCGCGAAAGGTCAACATTCATCTCTCTCGACTGCTGTGTTTCATCTTGGTGGACAAATTTTAAGATAACAGAATGTTATTTTCATTGGTAATAGCTTGGCAAACAAGAAACACACAAGTACAGTATTAAAATACGCACCGTGTTCTATTGGACTATGTGTTTCAGTATTTTCGGAAAATTTTCTATGAGTTGGAAGTTTATCGATAATTTTGGACGCAGCGTTTCAAAATTGGCGCATAAATTTTTCCACAGACATGAACGATGCTGTTTAAGGTAAACATCCGTTCGCCGTTTCCGTTGCCCGAAACGGACCAAGACCGAGAGGCAGTCCCGGCTTTTCGGTTACTAAATTATTATACTGCCAGCGGAGCTTTATCTGCTTCATGCATTATTCAGCCTGTCGTATATTCTTACCGTGACTGTTAAATAATTTCGATCGGAGACAAAGAGCTTCCGTTGACAAGAGTAAATTTTAACGATCGAACCAACGGCATCAAAATGGCCCGCTTCGAATTTCTGGTTTTGCCATCATTTACAATGTCATCTGCACAAATCATAAGAGTGAAAAATGCCGGGCAGAGCATTTTTAAAAAACGCTTAAAATTCGATCATTTTTCTCCGGATCTATTCCACCGGGGTTTATCAATTTTTCGAAAATTTTGAACGATCTTATCAACAGACTACGGATCTTTATGCAAAATAAAAATTGTCTGCAACGATTGTAAGAAACAGGCGAACAGAAATTTCATTCTTTCTTCAACAACTTTCATTAATAAATTATAAATACTACATCGATGTGACTGAATTGTTTAAATCATTTCAGTGTTTCAACACTAAACCAGGAGATCAATGATGAAAGCGTTTTTATAATTTCAATAACTGTGAGATAGGTAGGTTTAGTGTTGAATTACAATTATTGATATTTGTCATGAATGCAGAAAAGCCGCGTTTTATTTGTCATGAAGCGCGTTCTTCCAGCTTCGATTCAGTTTCTTCGAATCATCCTCGTGAAATGAAATTTGAGCATTGAAAAAATTTCGATCGACCGAGCAGTAAAAACTTGACCACGGATGCCTCCATGAATGCAAACGGTGTCCACCGTGGTGCACAGAAAATTGCATTTAATTGCAAGCGCAGCCGCGCGCCGCCGAACCTCGACCAACTAAAATCGAGACGAGACGTTCGAGATCATTTCGAAAACAGAACGAAATCTGTGTAACGATTGACCGGGTAATATCGAGATTGATTTGCAGACGAAGGTCAAGACACAAGTAAGCTGAAATCGGCGGTATTATTAGAAAGAGCAAAACATTTTCAATTGTCAACGTTATACGTAGTGGAAAAATTAAATTTTTAAAAATCCTACGATGTTAACAGGGAACTAGTCGAACAATGCTCGAACCGTGCTCGGCGGGGCACGCGTAAAAATTGATTGTCCGTTGAAACATTCGGTACAGTCGACGAATGTAAATTCCAGCGGCAGCTGCAGCCTCGATCGTGCGTCGTAATCGTAGCAGAGTTCGTCGAACGATAACATTTAATATCGGGGATATTACGGGGAGGGTTGGGGGATGGGGGGTTAGGGGAAGAGAAGGAGAATCGGATCGAATCGAACAGCGACTCGAATTTTCCGGCCGCGTCGTTGTCCGCGTCCATTCTGGAAAATTAATTTGCGCCCCCGCCCGGAGAAAGAGGATTGATCGCCGAGCCGCGGCCGCGATCGTCACCGAAGATTAATGACCCGCGCCGATCCTACCGACGGTAAATACGTATTTAAGAGAATCAACGATCCATTAATCTGCGAAAAAGTTCGCACGCGTCGTCGATGTTCGCGCGTTGCGATTCGCCGACCAGCGATCGACGTGTATCAATTAATTAACCCCCGAACGAATGCTGGGCACGTTCATTGGTTTATGAGTTATACAGTATGTCCGAGAAAATTTACTCCCTTGAAAGGGACGAGGAGATTCCTCGCGTCATTCGAAGCAACTTTTTCCTTTGCGAAAATCCTCTGCGTGGCTTCGTTGTGGAGTTATTTACGAAAAACACGGACCAATCGGAGCGCGGCTACAGCGGACGGATTCCGGCGCGACCAATGACGAACGCCCTCTCAGCGGGACCGCGCTCTGATTGGTCCGTGTTTTTCGTTAATAACTCCTCAAGAAAGCCGCGGAGAACATTTTCGCAAAGGAAAAAGTTTCTTGGAATGACCTGAAGAATCACCTCTGTCAAGGAAGTACATTTTCGGGACAACCTGTAAGTATAATTGCCTATTGCAATGAAAAATTGAATTAGTCATTCTGTTCAAGTAAAGTGTGAAGGTTGGGAATTTAGTTGCCCATCCGATATCATACTGTAAGCTGCAATCATTCGACCATAATAATTGTAAATAAAAATCGACATGTTTCGTACGTAGCTTCGGGCTTCTTGTTAACAAGCAGCCAGAAAAGCGCTCGATGCAACATGAACGTACGAAACATCGTGCAACAGCCGGTCCGAGTATGGTTTCTTCGGTGAATTTGCAATTTTTCGTCGAAAACGAATAGATAGGCTATCGGCGTTTAACATTGCGTTACGCGAGCTGACGTTTCCGCCGATACGTGGCTATCGATTTCCAGTCACGATATCTTACCATCTGCGGGAACACGTCGGTCGCAGGCTTCACTCCGTAAATTTCAGGACAGGAAGTCCCCGAAGTGTCAAGACTCTTAAACCGCAACGAATCCACCGGATATCTATCCACGTATCCGAACGTGTATGATAGACACGGGCCCGGGAGCCTGCGCTGCAATATCTCAGGAACGACGTTCACGTATTCCGTTAAATAAAACCGCAATTTTTCTTTTTCCACCGGCGAGATTATTCGCTGACCTTCTATTTTGACCAGTCCCAAAATATTGATGTTCGCCACATTTTCCTATGGTTGCTCCTTGTCTGTGACCAGAGGGTCCATTTTTACCCGTCAATTGTAAGAAACATATAATAAAACAAAAAAAAAAAGAACAAAAAATAATTTTGCCTTTTTCGTCTCGATTCTTCTGGGATTCTTTCCTGTCGATCTAAGCAGACGTGGATGATTTCTGTTGCAGCAGATGATCCTTATCCCCTTAAGAGCAGCAACCGTGCAGACTTTTCCAGGGATAAAGCGTGCGCTATCGCGGACCCAGACGCGAAAGGCATCCTCTACCGATGGCCAATTCGTGATCCAACGTCAGTCGTCCTTTGCGTTCCAGCTGCAAATCGATCTGGAAGGGCGCAATTTTTCACGGATCCTGCAGGAAACAACCAGACGGAGAATGGCGAAGGGTCAGGCAGCCTTCGACTGGCACCGTGACAAACCGAATCGGACGTCTCCGACGTCCGAGACGTCCGAGCCCTCGATGGCCGATCTCATAGAAAAATAATCCGCGTGTCGCTGCCAGAATCCCTGTGAATTTCTGTCGTATACGATTCAGCTTATTTATTACTATAGTTTATTAAAGTGGCATATAAAGTCACTCACGTAATCGATTAAATACTCTTCAAATCAGAATAATTCTTTTTTAAACTGTACGACTTGAAATCTTTTAAGAAGTTACAAGAAGCATTAATTCACCGGATAGCGTTCAAAAAATTTTTTTGAGAAATTGCATTCGCTCGTAATAATTTTTTTAAGTTGGTCCAAGAGAATCGATATCGTTCAAGAAACCGAAGGACCAAATATCCTTTTGATCGCAATAACTTTTAAAAAATTGAACCGTGCGACCTAAGATTCTGTGAGAAGCTGTTAGAAGGATTAATTCACCAGATGGCGTGCAACATTTTTTTTTGAGAAATTGCATTCGCTCGGAGTAATTTTCTTAAGTTGGTCCAAGAGAATCGATATCGTTTGAGAACCACGGATATAGTCGTATAAAGGGCATTAATCGAGGAAGAATAAATTCGACTAATGGACCATAACGAGCAATTGTAAGTGTATGAAGCAACAATTTTGCAACAGCTGCGGTTCTTGAATATTTATGAATGCGACGGTGCGTGTCATCTTTTTAAACAGGCTTTCAACGGTGTTACACTGGCAGATGCAATATTTCATTCGTATTCAGCAGGGTTTTTGACGACGAGGCCACGAACATGCGCGTCGAAAGCGCGTCGAGAGGGAAACAACAGCAATCAACGAAGACAGAAGGGTGGCGGGGGGGCTCATTAAAAATTTTCCGCTTGTTATCCGGCGGTGGCTGCCACCGCTTGTGCCGCGAGACCACAGTTTGCGGTTTCGGACCGGCGAAAAAAACCGGACGCTCCCGACATTTGTATCGTACCCCCTGGCTAAATAAACTTTCGAGGATTCGATGGACCCGGAGACGAGTTCCGGTCGCGTGATTTTCGCCTGCGAGCTGCAAGGAGCCTGTCGCTCTTGATGAATTTTTATTATCCCTATCGCTGTTATTAATGACCGTCCACGGCTGCACAGAAATGTTCCCAAACTGGTCCGATATTTTTACCTGCGAGCACGCGAAACGCGCGAAAAAGAAACGAACGCGATTTTCCCGGAGAGAAATGCGCTGGAATTGTCCTCCGCTTTACGTTGGTGTTCGAATAATGCAGCTCGCTATTGCAATCGAGAGTGACTGTAACGTAAAACTACTGGGTTGTAACATTATCTTCGACAGCTCCCCTCCATTTATTAACATGTCACTAGACCGCGGATTTCTATGCAAAATTGTCTGCACTGACTGCAAGTTACAGGATCCGCTTTAAACATTCGATGTTATAACGATTTTATATTAATATATGGACTTCGATACGTATTCCAGAATTTTTTGAGAATTCTTGAGAGCCTAGAACAGTGAAAAACTTAGTAGCCATGTATCACATGGCGGTCATGAAAATTGATTGCTACCGAAGTCGTGCGATAATCTGAATAATAATAATTCCATAAAAATTGCACAGTGTTCACTGAAAATATAGATGCCGAATGAATAAGAGATGCCGAAGTTGTGCGATTCGTTGAATAAAAAGGTAAACAGCAGTATCCGCGTGGTATCATTTTGTTGAGGAAGCCGCAAGCATTCAGGGCGGGTAAAAAGCGTTCTATGCACACGTGCACCAGGGCTTGCACTCGGGGTTTCATCGCTTGGTTCCGGCCGCAATAATTCTGTTTCGAAGTACCTTCGATCAGGATCGATTCCGTGTTTTATGCCGGTCCCTTTATGTCCGTCATGATTTCGTTTTTACGACGCCAACCCTTCGCGAAGAGAGTCACGGGAAAAGCATTATGCGGCCGTTCCCGTGCATTAGAGTTCGTAACGGTGTAAATCAATGCGGCTGAAATTTTGCTAGCACTCGTCGTCGGCGTCGTTGTCGTTCGTGGTCGTTGCTGTTAAAAAGACGAAACGAGAATTGTTGTTTGGCTCAGTACCTAGTGAATTTCTGCCTCACAAGACTGCCGCTTTCTTGAAAAACTTTCTTTTCCATTATTTTAGTTCGCAACAATTGTGTGCGTGTTTGCATTTTTCTATTAGTTCTTGTCGTTAACGCGTCAAACCTGCAGTCTAGTAATAAACACGTATTCACTGTCAACAAAATGTCTCGGTGACCCAGCGCCGTCTTAAGTGCATTCAGAAGAAAAATCGAAGATGTTGACTCATAAGACTTCCATTGAGCGTCCTCGAGACACCAAACTGAAAGGTTTCCGAGGATATGAGTCGTAATATTAGTAATTGCACCGGGCCAGCACATTCTTCTTTCGCGTTTTAATCTACTCTTCGGGGGATCCTTATCCTTTCATCTTCGCCGTTATTGGGCTATCCTATCCAATTTATTAATATCTGCTCCCCCCGTTTCTCCTTTCTCGAGCACACGCCTGCGCGCTTTTTCTCCCTCGCCTATTCTCGGAAATTTCCCTTAGCCTGGCCGATATCAATTTTCAATATGTTTCGGTAAATTCGATTCGCCGCGATCGAGAGGACCTATTTTTCGCAGCTTTATGCCGGCGATAATGGAGCCCGTTAACTGGATTCGACGAAACAACCCACCTCCCCCCACACTCCCTCTCTCTCACCCCGGATAATCGAGGTTATCGATATCCCTAAAAATATTTGATAAAATGCCCGGTGTTTTCCGAGTTTTCCCTGCTCAAAGCGAGCACGTTTGCGCTCAGAACAGTTTTCTGTATCATACGATCGGGGCAGTTCGAACCCGGTGATTATAGTCCGTCGAGACAATCGAATCGTTTTCCTCTGTCGCGACGCCGATATCGGATTCGACGTTCGATCGGGAATTATTCAAAAATTCGTTTGACCCGTCTCGATTACGACCTCCGCGACCTTTTGAGGGAAGCTTGTGCCGAATTTAGAGAGTCGCTCGATAATGTGTTTTTCGCGGGGGGAAAAAAAGGACAGAGTTCAATCGAAGCGCCGACCACAGGAACGATGCCGGTTAATTTAGCCGGATGCCACGTGGAACGCATTAATTGAACGGCAAATTGCTTGATTAACCGACCCCCACTGCGCTGCGGTTTAAGGGCGGAAACGATATTTGGCTTGGAAACTATCGGACCGCTGTTGCTCGGCGAGCGTACGCATTCATTTCAATTATCCATCGCGGGATTCTCAGGAATTATTGTGTGGAAGACCTTAGGGTTTATTAGCTTGACCCAGTATTGTTTTAAATTGGGATTCATGTTGGTGTATTTTAGGTTCCGCTGCTTCGGAGCAGGTGTAGAAGCAGATTTGAATTTAGTGCATGGGTTTGTGGATCGATATTGAGAGTACCATTAACATTTCTGTTAAACTTGGAATGACAGACAGCTCGCTTTATGTGTTTTTACTCACTCTGAGAACTGTATCTGTGGGCTAACTTTGTCAGTTAATTTTGTGGGCTAACTTGATGGGCTGTCTCTGCTAGCTGTCTCTGAGGACTAATTTTATGGACTATCTATCTATGTGGGCAAGTTCTGAGATCTATTTTTGTGGTCTGAGGTTGCGAGCTAATTTTGTGGGCTAACTTTATAGGCTGTCTCTGCTAGCTGTCTCTGAGGACTAATTTTATGGACTATCTATGTGGGCAAGTTCTGAGATCTATTTTGGTGGGCTGAGGTTGCGAGTTAATTTTGTGGGCTAACTTTATGGGCTGTCTCTGCGAGCTGTCTCTGAGGACTAATTTTATGGACTATCTATGTATGTGGGCAAGTTCTGAGATCTATTTTTGTGGGCTGAGGTTGCGAGTTAATTTTGTGGGCTAACTTTATAGGCTGTCTCTGCGAGCTGTCTCTGAGGACTAATTTTATGGACTATCTATGTGGGCAAGTTCTGAGGTCTATTTTTGTGGTCTGAGGTTGCGAGCTAATTTTGTGGGCTAACTTTATAGGCTGTCTCTGCTAGCTGTCTCTGAGGACTAATTTTATGGACTATCTATGTGGGCAAGTTCTGAGATCTATTTTCTGGGCTAGGGTTGTAAGTTAATTTTGTGGGTTAAGTATATGGATTATCTATATAGACTATGGCTGTTACCCTAGGGATGTTACCCTACTTTGGTTAATGTGGACCATCATTGTGGACTAGCTTTAGGGACCACCTCTGTGGGCTATTACTGTGGATCATCATTGTAAACTATTTCTGGGGGGTGTTGTTGTTTGCTTACAGTATGTGCTACATTTGTGAGTCATTTCTGTAGGTTGATCTGTGGGTAATCACTACGAGCTGTCACTCTGTATTTCCATTGTTGTCTGCGACTATAGGCTGTCACTGTATACTGTCATTGTGGGCTACCATTACGGGCTGTCACTGTGAGCTATCTCCGTGGGCAATCAGCATGGGTTGTCACTGTACGCTGATCTTGGGAGCAATCACTTTGGCCATCAACGTAGGTCACTTTTGGAAATCACTCGTACCTTGATTATTATTTTCGTTTCATTTTTCATATAAAAATTCGCGATAGTACTGCGATTATTTTAAAATTGATGCCGGTCACGCTCCAGCTGGACCGATAGTAACAACTAGCTTGGACGTACGAGGAAAACTGTTAATTCTGGTTTATTGGAGGCGGACCACGAACGGGGTCTAAATTAAAGCGTCTACTTTTAACGGCCAGCATCGTTCGTTAAACGGACGGGCCTTGATTTACGTTGCATCTTCTTCTTTTTTCTCCCTCTTTCTTTCTTCTTTGGCCCGACCTGCGATTGTATGTGGGTCACGAAACACCGCGAGAATAGCGCCGATGCGAGGGCCAACGGAACACGAACACAGTCGAACGACCGAGGAAGCCAGGAGACATCACGATTCGTGGCAAATAGCTCCATTTCACCGAGATTTGTACCCCCATTAAACTTCCTCGGCCGTCTCGCAAGATCCTCCGGCCGTAATTCCGTGATTTTTTTCGCGCATGTCTGAAAAATCGATCTTCCACACCCTTACACGGTACAATTTCAACCTCGAGGCAAGTCCAAAGTCTCAAAACCCGCTCATTTTGAAAAACTCTGCTCGAATTCAATCCTTTAAACCCTCGTACGACCCTAAAAAATATTCACACGAAAGATTCTATCGTAGTTGGCAAGTATTTTCTTTTTTTTTTTCACTTCAATTCGACCAATTTTATTTTATTCGTAGGCTCACGTTCGAAAGTGATGGACACCATTCGAAGCATTAGTTTGCTTTATCGATTTTTCTATCATGGTTGTGCTTTAATCGTACATATTTCCATTTATATTTGGTACTCAGGCTCGGAGGAAGATCACGATAACAATGAAACAGAATAAAGACGAGGATGTATAACGTGTTGACCTTCGAATGACCTTCGGAGGAATTATTCCTTCAGAAGCACAACTTAACGGAGTAATCTAAGTATGACAGGTGTCATTAACGTCCACCGTATTCTTTTATAGATTTTCTAGTGAACCAATCGATTACACAAATACAGAATAAAGTATACATTCTCGGACATGTATTTGTTAGAAACGTGAAAATGTGAAAAGACGTAACGCAAACACGTTCTCCGTTCGTCGACCGTTTTCAGGGGCCGGCTGATGAAGATTCAGAAAAGACAGGAAAGAAAGAGCCGTCTTTAATCCATAAATGATTGCCGGCGCGATACAGAGGGCCACGGAGAGAGCTCTGTGATTACTATCGAGCTCCGACGTTTCATTTCGCCGATCGTTTATTACCGGGAATCTCCGTTTCTTTTACAGGCAAAGTAGCGAAAGAGTGAGAAAGAGAGAGAGAGAGAGAGGGGGGGAGAGGGAGTACCCGGCGCAAAAGGCAAACGGGACTCTCTCCCCTTTGAATGAACTAGCTACTCTGTTAGGATAGCGCCCCGGTATTATAAACTCGGACAGCTTACCAGCTGGAGCTAAGGTATTCCATTGCGATTTGGGAGATCCTCGAATTATTGAGTCTGTAGAATTCATTAACTATGCAAGAGTCCCGTTCTTAATCAAACCCTTCTCCGGACACTTGTCTACATACTTCACACTAATGTTCACTAGTCTTGAATTAAAATTAAATAGATACTTAAGATAATCTGAGTAAATTACGGAATTTTAGAAAAACCCCAGAATTCTCGACATGTGTCAACAACACGGGTCTTCCCGGAGACATACCCGAGCCCTGTTATTGTTTACACTCCTCGACGTCCAAGGCCTCTCGAGCCTCGTAGCCCCTCATGGGGTATACCGTGCAGCAGTGGGGGCAATTCCGCGACGTTTATCATCCAGGCCTCGGCGACATATATAGAGAAATCACTGTATATTTTGTAGTTCGAGTAAACATGGTACCCCTCAAGAGTTAATTTGTATCCATAGAACATTCAATGTATAATAGAATCGAGGGAACAAATGACGGACGGAACAATGCATGGCAAGTAATTATTGAATAAAATACTGGACTGAAAAGGAACTTATCCAAACAATCGCTTCGCATTAATATTTATTTGGAACTGTTCGAATAACGGCAAACTCTGTTAGGAAGCAGGAAGATGGAGTGGGACAGAGGGCGAGACGGACGAATAAATCCGAGCTACAATTATGTTCCAGCAGCCTCTCGTATCTGATAGGGTCCCGGGGAACTCGGCGTAAAATTGAAATAGGGGTTGCCAACATTTGGCCAGGGCTAGGCAGAGGTTCGTGTGGCTGCGTGTGTAATGGGTTTCGAAACAGAGCGGCCCTTATCTACTTAGGCGGCCGTATACACCAGACTGCCGAGATAACAGACCTTCGACTCGGCCCGATATGCGAAACGGCTCTTGCTCTTGCGAATCCGGCTCCGCTGTACTCTCCAAGATTTAGAACGCGCCCCTCCACAGAATCGGACAAAGATATCTCTCTCTCTCTCTCTCTCTCTCTCGCTCTCTCCCTCTCTCTCTCTCTCTCTGTCTCTTTCTTCGCCCTTCGATTTTCTCGCGATTTATGAACCCCTGCGAGACCCAAGATTACTTCTGTTTTGTTCGGCTGTGCTTTTGTCAAACAATCAACCCTCGGAAAATGATAAGACAAACATTCGGACTTGTTACAGTATTGCGCGAATTAGTGTGAGCACAGGCTATTCTATCGCAAACATACTGCATTGAGAAAACAATTTTACATAGAGATTTTGAGTTGCACATGGACTCTCTAACATGTCATAAAACTTCATTAAAATTTTATATTAATATTCCCAACAATAAAATCCCAAAATCTTATTTGTTCGCCTTGCAGACAGAAAAGTTGTCTGCATCTATAACAAGATGGAGTTTATAATAATCTTAATAAGTCGAAAATGTATTTTCAGATTCTTGGAGTATTTTCACCATTTCAATTTCGATCTGCCCGTTTTTGAAATGCATGAAATTCGCAGTCCAATTGTGATGAAGATCGCTAACAACGTGATTAAACAAAGTGACGTAAAGTAGTCAGTGATATTAATAATTTTAAACTGTATTGATCTTACTGCTGTTTTAAGTGGCACCCAGTTTTGTTACAAACGTGTACAGTCTACAGTCTGATCACAGACAACCGCGACGATAATGCAACAAGAATGAATGCGAGTCTAATTACACATAAATATAGAAGCAATAATACAACAATCGTACAACAAATCGAAAACAAATTTATTGCTTTGACACCAGCCGACTCATCTCCGTCGTAAACGCGTGAAATCCGCAGCCGAGCCGTAACAAATCAACGAAATAAAGAGACTATTAAACGATCGATTGATTTTCCCGTGGATCTTTACGAGGGATCATCGACGCGCGAAATACGCGTAATTGAATCAGGATTCGCCGGGGGCTGACGCGCGCGCGATTTAAATGCATCAGGCTTTCGAGAAGTTTCTTATTAACTGAAAGCGGCCGTGATCGGATCCGGCGAGGCTCTTTTGCAGCCTGAATACTTGATGACACGGCCGGCAAACAAATAATGCTAGTTATTTCGACTCGTCAGACTTTCTTTCCATTAATTTCAACTTTCAATTAGTTTCAACGCTTCCGGAGGGATGCACGACGCGTTCGATGAAACATTTTAACAGTGAGACGGGCGCCGACAGCGAACGTTTCAAACCGTAATTTCTTCCTCAAATCATCCAACTGGCCAACGAACCACGCGTTCCCCTTGATCGTGATAAACGAGCGGGTAGCAGACTCCATCGGGCGGGTATCTTCGAATTGATCGAGGGAGGAACGAAGAATCCGAGCGAAGTGGATCCACACGAGAGAAAGATGGACTCCCGCGGAGTTGAAACGGCGGAGCAACGGAGTCGGGAGGAGCAGGCGGAATGAGGAAGCTCGGTCGTCGATTAAACGAACATTTTCGCGGGCATCCTCGCAGGACTTATCAACCTCGTTGCTGGATAGTTCGCCGCGCGCAGAAAACGCTCGGGGAAAAAGATTACAAGCGCGACAGTCTCCCCGGCCCCGAGTTCGGTGTAAGCCACTCTTAATTCCGCCATTTACCGCGGCTTTGTTCCGAACGGACGCGAGAACGGGAATAAAGAACGCCCGGGAGAAAGATTGCGTGTTGCGTCGCGCGCATAAACCGTTTCAATGGATTCCCTAATCCTTAATTGCTAACATCCGTCGGGTCACATTCTCCGCGTTATGGTAATAACGGCCTCGAACGGACCACGCGGCCCGCGGAACGTCCACGAGGATCACAATAAAGGAGAAAATATGGCCTTCTTCTTAGCCTGTGCACCGAATAATTGTATCCGAGAAAGTATCGCAAGGAGAGATCGAGTTCCTTGTTGCTTTTCCTCTCTCTTTGAGAACTAGTCCGCTTCGAAGGTCATTTGAAGGTCATTCTAAGGTTACTCACGAAGGTCACCGTTAGACTGTGCATCTCTATATAAAATAGAAATTTTCTGTGTCCATTGCAACATTTCTGTGTCCTTTCTTTTTTAAATCATTCCAAGGAGTTGAAAATAATGTATAGGTATTCACAAATTCTGTTAATCGTTCATCTGGTCTGGATCGAGGTCAGAACGAATATTCTACGACGTGCTCTCGCGAAGTTACAACATTTCGAACACGGGCAATGTTTGAAAGAAAATTTCGCGATCCTTTAATGTTCCACGCCAGTGTGCTTCGGTTGTATCGAAGTTGTGCAAACGTTCTATCGTTCGACGAGAGCGGTTAGATCGTCGTCGATTTTTGCCGGGAACAGGACGCACACTGGTCCCGAAACCGGGCTCAGTTTAATTGGCAGAGCCCGTACCACCGAGAGCGAACGCGACGAGAACGTGACCAATTATTTGCCGGGTCAATTAGTCAATTTATCGGAGATACGGGCTCCGAAGATCGCGTAAAAAAGCATCGGCTCGATGGCATGACGACTCATCCCCTTATTCGAGTCCTCTTCTATCTCCGGGCCAGCTATACGTTACACTGTATTAGCGAAGTATCGGCCGGATTAATCCGTGCAAATGGACATATCGATTTATTCAATTAACGCGGTCGACCGACCGTTGAAATACATGATTAATAGGCTGGTCATGTGTTTATAAGCGATCGCATCTGGAAAAGGGGCGCCGGGATGCTACCTATGAACACTACCACACACACACACACACACACACACACACACACACACACACACACACACACCGTTTCACTCTGCTTCATTCTGCTCCATTCTACTCCGCTTTGCCCTACCTCGCTTTGCTTCGCTCGTCTCCCTATTACGTCGTTTTGTTTATTTGTCCCGATCGATTCGCGTCACGTTCCAACTGTTGTCGACCTTCCGGTATGAACCGTGTTCCAATCGACGCCGCTATCACAACCCTGTTGTCCGTGGAGTCTTTAACCTCAGTGTTGATAACTGGCTGCAGTGATATTTTGCTTATTTGGGACACGTCGGTATAGTGTCCGACAGTATAATGAGATATTTCACGTATTCATACATTTTGCAGATTTGAAGCTGGGCAGTGTACATTCTGTACAACCTGTATATCCCATATGTAACCCGTTGCACTGCGAGTTGTTTTGTAGTCACACTGATCAAAACTGCCTTGCGGTTCTTAATTTCCCAGAAGGAGAAGAAGAAAATCTACTTTATGCCTACGTGTTTTCCCATGGGTATTTATCGATAACAATAAAATGGAATTTTATTTCGTCTCGTTAGCATATAACCTATATTTGTCTGGGCTTAACTTCATCACAGGAAACCAGAATTTTTTAACTTTTTTTTATGGAATACTGTACATTTTTGCGAGAAAATGCCGAAAATCCAAGCTTCAATTCTAGGAGATCACTAGTTTAAAAGTTGTACGTGTGTAAAGATGTGTCATTTTCAGTGTTTTTGGCGAGCAGAGGAGCCGCCATGTTGGCATGTAGTGACCGTCGCGCGTCGCTTAACGAGCGGAGCCCCCTGGCGATCCTAGCGATCAAGAATTGCAAGTTATATTTACAACTTTTTTTTGTTCGTTTTTACGGAAAAGATATTTCCTCCCAGAGATCGGTGCTCTCCGTTATTGGCATTACCGCGTGCTTGTGGTGCCACCTAGCGGTTCCGCTCGTTAAGTGACGCGCGACGATCACTACATACCAACATGGCGGCGCCCTTACCTGTCAAAAACGCTGAAAATCGCACATCTCTACGCACACATAACTTTTCAACTACGGCTCTTCCAAGATTGAAACTTGGATTTTCGGCATTTTCTCGCCAAAATCTAAAGGATTATATAAAAAAAAACTTAAAAATTTCTGGTTTCCTCAGGTAAAGTTTAACCATTTGCCTGTTTGGTTTAACACCACATTCCAAGGGTTTAATATTATTTTTTAATTCCGCATTATGCAATTACCTGTTTTCGCGCACATCATCTGTAGAGTGAATGCTCGAAATGTTGGGTGTTAAAGAGGACTATTTCCTGGGGGTTGTAACGTGGCAGTCAACGAGTCAAAGAACTGGAGCTGTTTTCTGAGGGTTGTAATTTGCCAGTCAACGTATTAAACGAATAAAGGTAGGGCTACTTTTTCGAGTAGGTTCAGAAACAAGTATTTCTGTCGTTTTGAGCGTATCTTTCCCTTTTTATCGTAGCGAGCAGGACTCGACTGGGCTTGAAGACGGTCGTCATCGAATTTGAAATTCCGGCGACATCAACCCGCCGGCTGATTTCATCCAGCTCACGTACCCCCGGCCCTACTGTAAACTCCGTGCGACATAACGATGTATTCCCGGTCGATATACAAAGACGCGTCTAAATCCTCCGGGTTTCGGCCCTCCGGCAGACTATGGAACTATATGTATAGGGAGACCAACACGCCGTGGCTCGATGCTATGTATTTGCAAGAACCGGCAACCTGCAACGCGAAATTCGAGCTCTCGAACTTGTATACTCGGTTCGAGTGGCGAGTAGGGCCGACGAAACGGGACCGGGACACCGGGTATTCGTCTGCGATTGCCTCTTGCTTAGCTCGTTCGAACAACCAGCGCTATGTAGATTGATGGTAATTTTCGCAAACATACCGTTGGTTGCATTTTAGATGGAACCTGCCGATCCGGCCCGATGCATCGGAGAAATCGTCCGCGAACAACGTGGTCTAATGCACCGGTGCTGAGGATCCATGGATATCCTGAGAGTCACAAGGATTTGGGATTGATATTGCGTTTAGGCTACGGAGCCACATTTCGGATTGAAATTAGCTCATTCATCTAATGGAAATGTATTTAAAGACTTTCGCGCGCCTTTATGACGTAAACAACGTAGCATCTCTGTTGGTCGGGTTGCCGCATTTTAGGCGGATTTTTCATTGAAAATAACCGATAAACGAAGGCGAAATAATTTTTTTACTCTTGATGTTCGTCATGGAAAACCGCCCCTTAAATTTTCTCCCACCTGTAGTCGGACACCCTGTATAGATATGTACCTACTTACTTTCTTATTACAACAGTGCAATACAGTCGCGGACAAAAATATTATTGACAATGTAGGTTTTATTAAATTGAATTAAACAGGCTGATGAGGTTCAATGTAATTCCGAATTGTATACGTTAATGAACGTAGCCTGACTAAATAGTGTGCAAAAATCAATTTCAGTTGTGTGAATGTACACAAGCGTTTGCGCATAACGTACATGCTCGATACGTCGATGGAACACAATGGAAAAATTAGCAACTCAATTTTGCAACCTAAACTGTGGATCTCGTCCAGAAGCAAGAATGCACGGTTCGGAACCGTGCGATCTAGAACGACCGATAAATCAGGCCGGTCTACATCGAGAGATTTTATTGCAGGGGGGTTGAACCGTTGGTCCAATAAAAATCACGTTAAACGCGGGCCCTGCAGAGTGGTCGTGTTGCCACAGTTATGTTTCGCACGCGAGAACAACCGTCGAAAGCCGCGGAATCGCGAACATCGGCCGAAACCCTTGTTCGATTATCTGGCACCGTTCTCGCCCCGTTCTGGAAAGCTTTCTCCACGAGAACGCTCGAGATTTAAGAACGAACCCTGCTCGGGGCTCGCCGAGAGAGGCCCGAGACACGCAAGGATGCGTGCAACAGTGCATTTCACACCTGCCTGCGTAAATACGAGAAGCCGACGACGCCTGATCCGATTTAATTTGCGGCCTCCGCTCCGTCGCGAACTGAACACGAGGATACGTCGGGTCTGTGTGCCGGTCGTGTGAGACCGCCATAATTTGTTTACTTCACTTCAGAAATGGCGCTAGAACCAGACCACTTTTCTTTGATTTACGAGCTTCCTCCTTTACCGAACGTCAGCAATCATCAAGTCGGCCGGAATGCGTTTGACCTTGACGGAGTTGTTCGTCACGCTATAGTCGTGCGAACTGTCAATAGACGCAGCTAATTATTAAGATTTTCGACCGATCGGTGGTCTGGTTATAATTTTCTGTGACGATCTTCAATAAATTTAACTTTACTTATCTTTAACTTATCTTCAATAATCTTCAATTAAGACACCGTACTTTTTCTCAAGCATAGGCTTCTTTTAAGGCGCAAATCGAAATATGTTCATTTAACTGTAGTCTATATGGTACATAGGCAAACCTATATTCCGTATTGTCCTGTATTATCGACCTGCATTATCGACCATACTCGATCGCGTCGTGCAGTGTTTACTTGAAAAGTGACAGTGGCGCTAGTAGTGAGAAATGTCGGAACCGCGAGATGCTGTTTCAGGAGGATTCGTTTTTCGTGTTTAAATAAGCAAGTAATCAACTAAAAATACACAGCACCGTCATTGCACATGTCGTGGCTAGGACTGTACGGTCTTATTTTTTCGATAGGAATGCTAAATCTCTCGATATTAAGAGAATCTGTCAGCGGCGGCCATCTTGTGACGTCACGCTTGCTTCGAACCCCTCGTGGCAGGCAGAATACCGCCGAATATTACAAATTACTCCACGATAACGTAAAAATAGAGATTTTAGAGACCGAACAGTCCTAGATTGGACTTTTAGGAAACCAAATTGACCACTTCTGAATTGCTCATTGTGACATTGAAGCGTCAGTTTGAGGCCCCGTGAACCCTTGCAAGTTCGTATACGTATATGGGTTTCTATGTGTGTGTAGTTTCGCACTTGATCAAAATGCCACCGGCCCTCTTATGGAGAACGTTATCAACACCAAACCCTAGTCAAGTGACTAATTCTTTGTTTCACAATTATTCCGAAATTATGAAGACGCCACCATGGAAAACGATCGGATAAATTCTATTACTCAAGAGCATACTGTAATTAGAACTATGCTAAATTGAAATAAATTCAATATTCAATGTAAGGCGACACTAACTTTTAGTTTCAGAGCAGGAAACAACTCATGTTGAGAATATGATGTGCATACGGATGTTCAAGGAGAAGAAATACGTGTCTCTTCGGTGTCCGGCGGTTCGACAAGGTGTTCAGGGTCGCGTATACATCAAGCTTGCTCATAACAACAGCGGCGGGCGGTTAAGGTGAACGAAATGCAGATTCCGGGATGGTCGAGGTGGCCGCGAACAACAAGCCGTCCGAACGGAAACCTGCTCGAGCGGAACCGAGAGAAACCGAGAGGAACCGAGAGGAACGACGAGGAACGGAGAGAGGAAAGCGCCGGAGAACAGTGCCGTGGGTGGTGTTTACACAACGTTTACCGGCCAGGGTAATTACCCGCAATACCTGGTACTCCGACTCGTGCTGCGAAACGCCTTCAACATCCATCACTTCTGCTCGCGATAGCGAACTCTGAGGTACGCCGGACTGCCACGCAAATACACACCGAATCCTACGTCTATGACTCGTGCTCTTTCCCGAAACAAAAAATCTCCGCTGCAACTGCGACTGCAACACGGTCCCACGCGACAGTCCCGGAAAATGCTAGCCTTTTTCTATATTTTATTTATTCGCTGTTGCTGCGCATGAAATCCGTGGTCTAGTCACGAATGCATCAAAACCGCCGTCTGTTCAACATTTTTATCACTTTTTAAATTTGATGGACGTTTTTATGCATTATCTGAAAATTTTCAAAAAATACTATAACATAAAATTCCCTACAGAATTTAGTGCGATTTTTATTTATTTCAGATCTACAGAGGTGGCTACAACCGAAAATTAGATTTAATTTTCAAAAATTGAAAATCGCATAAACATCAGCGGTCTATTAATGAACGTCGATGTGAAAAATAAAATGGATCTTTCGCAAACGGCTAAATTTCGGTTTCGGAGAACAGAGGCCCGCCAACGAATATCACCCCGGGGACGTCGCGACGTCTTGCGTCTTCTCGATCCGCTAACAAAGGGGAGATATCCGAGGGAATGCCGGGAACACGGACAATGAGACGCGAGGAAAATTATCCGCGTAATGAAAACGCACCCCGCCACCGGGGAAACTGCACGGCAATTATAGTAATCCCGACACCACTTGGTTTCATTCGGCTAGGATTTATATCGAGCACCGGATCATTCCATAAACGATAATTAACTTGTCGAATCTCCGAAATTCGAGTAAAACGCACCACCGGCACCGTCGGTGTTTCCGCGCTGGAATTTCATCGAGGAATAAACTGTTCCGCGTTCAACCCCTTCAGGTACAATTTTGCCCTCCGATAATTGAAATTCATTTGTCGCTGTCCCCCGGAAAAACAAAGAAAATTCGCGCGCCTGTTCCCGGCACGGCGAGCGAACATTCGGAACAGCAAAATGTAATTCGATTCAAACGAACCAATTAGCAATTACGTTCTTCGCGTTTTGCAGCCCGAAATTGACGCGGTGAAAGAATTTCAAGCGACGCGTTAAACTTCCACAAAGTTAAGCGATCAGATGTTGCAATACGGTGGAACGACGTAAAATGATTTTCATTTTTCGTTGAACTTTTTTCGACGATGTACAGGCTGTTTCAAAATTATATGCCGCGACTACCACCGTGTGGCAATTACTGTTTCCGCGAAATCCGTCTGTGTGTCCGACGTCGCTCGATAACGTAATCATTTCGGAAGACATTCTACTCGAGCGGGCGGAAAGTTTGCGCCTCGGAATCGTCGGGAGCACTCTCCTCAAGAGGAACAGAGCAACCCCTGTCGCCAATACAGAGAAAAATTGGCCCGCTTCTCGCGTGTACGTACGTAGCCGCCTCTCTTCTGTGAGCAAACGTTCATGCACACAGTTCTAGGCTTCTCTCTGCGAGCTAGCGCGCGCGCCGTTTGCGCTGCACACGCTACATTTTGCATGGGACGCTCCGTTTTCGTCGCGAGTTAACTTCAACGTTCGATGAAAATTTCAGCCTCTCCTGAAAGCTTCAAAGTTATTTCTCCGGTTGCCCATTCTCTTCCGACGGTGCTCGCCTTTGTTTTTCTCCGAGGGAGTTCTCGCGATCGAATTATCCCGAACTTAGGATCCCGAGGAATTGTTTCGTAGTTCGACATTCTCAAAGAATCAGCATTTTTTTTTTATTAATTAACGGCTGAGGATTCGTTCGTGAAACTTCTGCGTAGATGCATGTTTTAAGAATGAGCACAAAAATTCTCAGTTAAGAAGCTCCATTTTTTCAAGATGATACAGACAATTTGTATTTCGCATAAAAATCCACAATTATTATCAACTCACAAAAATTATTAAAAGAAAATAGGAATTTTTATTGTGCTCTTGTTCTTTAGAATTCATAGAGAGCATTTTTACTTTGCATAAAGATCCGACAGCGTACCAATTATTACAAAGTCACAAAAATTATTAGAAGATAATAGGAAATTCTATTGGGCTCTTGTTCTTTAGAATTCATAGAGAGCATTTTTACTTTGCATAAAGATCCGGCAGCCTACCAATTATTACAAAGTCACAAAAATTATTAGAAGAAAATAGGAATTTCTATTGTGCTCTTGTTTCTTATAATTCATAGACAACATTTTTATTTTGCATAAAGATCCGGCAGCCTACCAATTATTACAAAGTCACAAAAATTATTAGAAGAAAATAGGAATTTCTATTGGGCTCTTGTTCCTTAGGATTCATAGAGAACATTTTTATTTTGCATAAAGATCCGGCAGTGTACCAATTATTAGAAACTCACAAAAATTATTAGAAGAAAATAGGAATTTCTATTGTGCTCTTGTTTCTTATAATTCATAGACAACGTTTTTATTTTGCATGAAGATCCGCAGTCTACCGAAACTGTGAAGAAAATAAAACGTATTGAATTCTAAACGAGTTTCAACGATCGATTTTGTTCGCAAAAATTGTTGAGAATGATTGTTACTTTTGGTGTCCGGTTTTTGAACCACAAGTGCATAGAGTGTACAGTGTGTGATCATGATTAATCGCGGCGAGGAGGGCGTTGACACATAATCGAGGGATACACTCGGCCGTACGAGATGTCGGGGAATTAGCGAAGCGTCTCGAGTCCCGTAAAAGGACTCGGGGCGTCGCGACGCCCGGACGGGGTCTCTACGTGACCGTATACATAGACGCGGATCAGGCGTTGGCTCAAGAGCACCTTGTAGATGGAACTCCCTGCAGGAGGCACAGAGTTCCATGATGAGGGTGAATGTAGATTGAAGGGGTTGAAGAAGAAGGGCTCGGTGGACCCTCGAAAGCTTCCTGTGCAACCTGAAACTTCTCAATTTGCCCTAGCTGTGCAAACGACGGCGTCCCTTCGGCTCCGATTTCGTTATTCGAAATACAATGTGGGGATAAGCATGACCGAGCATCCCGAGTGTAACAAATCTTCACCCGTGATTCGCTCCGCGATCGTATTAACAATGTACAATTAACAGGACACGCAAACTTCGTCCAAGTTTGTGCGAATTCTGGCGAGAGTATGGCAGAAGAAATCGAGCGTGTCGAGCGGGCGCGTTCCGAAAGCGGGAATTTCAGTTTTGGGAATCGCGCCGCTGTTTAATGCGGCCCTTTATCGCCGGGAACGGCGGTCAATTAATTCCGCTCGCCGGGAAATTAATAGTTCCCGCGCGCTAATTCAGTTTACAAATGGAACCCGATTCGCTTTCACGTCGACAATGACCGGCTTCCCCCGGTCGGCTACGCGGGAGGGGGAAAAAAAAAAGAAGAAATATTCATTTTCGAGTCCAGCCGAAGTTTTTGCCGGTAACGATGAAATATCAGCCCCCGCTGCACTCTGCCGCGGCACCGTCAAATTGATGGATCGCGGTCTGCCCACGCGGGAAGATCGTTTGTAACGTTCAAATTAAAAATGAGATAACCGCCAGTCATTTGCGGCTTCGTCGCCCGGTAACGCCGCGATATTTCCTCGCCGAAATGTCCCCGGCGCGGCGCGTTTGCTCAATTTCAATGGCAAACTTTCCCTTCTTTTGATTGTTCCGCTCGGCCGTTCAACCCCCACCGTTAAATTTGCATTTTCTTTTTTACGCAACAGAGTGTAGCACCGCTTAACGCACACTATCCACCCGGCGGCGGTGATTTCGTAATTTTTGAAAGCCTACGACCTGTGGCTAAGGATTTTTTTAATTGGTCTCAACAGCAATTTTAATCGTGAACGAACAACTCGCTAATAATGTAATCTCATCACTAGGCTGCGGATTTCTATGCAAAAATAGTCTGCATCTATTGCAAGATGCAGGAAGTAAAAAGATTAGATACCTATCATACTATTTAGTAGCGGTGTGCGAGAACTTGATGGTCGGGGCGAGTCGGGAAGAGGACGGGTCGGGTCGGGTCGGGCTCCCGAAAATTTCGAGATTCCCGAAGGAATCGGGTTTCTCGAAAATTTCGAGATTTCCGAAAGAATCGGGTTTCCCGGAAATTTCGATTTCCCTTTCTCGAAAATTTCGATTTCTCCCGAAAGAATCCGGTTTCCCGAAAATTTCGAAATTCCCAAAAGAATCGGGTTTCCCGAAAATTTCGATTTCCCTTTCTCGAAAATTTCGATTTCTCCCGAAAGAATCGGGCTTCCCGAAAATTTCGATTTCTCCCGAAAGAATCGGACTTCCCGAAAATTTCGATTTCTCCCGAAAGAATCGGGTTTCTCGAAAATTTCGAGATTTCCGAAAGAATCCGGTTTCCCGGAAATTTCGATTTCCCTTTCTCGAAAATTTCGATTTCTCCCGAAAGAATCCGGTTTCCCGAAAATTTCGAGATTCCCAAAAGAATGGGGTTTCCCGAAAATTTCGATTTCCCTTTCTCGAAAATTTCGATTTCTCCCGAAAGAATCGGGCTTCCCGAAAATTTCGATTTCTCCCGAAAATTTCGATTTCTCCCGAAAGAATCGGGTTTCTCGAAAATTTCGAGATTTCCGAAAGAATCGGGTTTCCCGGAAATTTCGATTTCCCTTTCTCGAAAATTTCGATTTCTCCCGAAAGAATCCGGTTTCCCGAAAATTTCGAAATTCCCAAAAGAATCGGGTTTCCCGAAAATTTCGATTTCCCTTTCTCGAAAATTTCGATTTCTCCCGAAAGAATCGAGTTTCCCGAAAATTTCGAGATTCCCAAAAGAATCGGGTTTCCCGAAAATTTCGATTTCCCTTTCTCGAAAATTTCGATTTCTCCCGAAAGAATCGAGTTTCCCGAAAATTTCGAGATTCCCAAAAGAATCGGGTTTCCCGAAAATTTCGATTTCCCTTTCTCGAAAATTTCGATTTCTCCCGAAAGAATCGGGCTTCCCGAAAATTTCGATTTCTCCCGAAAGAATCGGACTTCCCGAAAATTTCGATTTCTCCCGAAAGAAACTGGTTTCCCGAAAATTTCGATTTCCCTTTCCCGAAAATTTCGATTTCTCCCGAATCCCGAGAAATACGAGAATCTCAAAATTGTCGGGTACCCGCCCCGAACCCGAAAAAATGTCGTGTTCCCGCCCCGATATTTCGGGTTCTCGCAGACCCCTGCTATTTATAGTTAAACGGCATGAAAAGTAGACCTCAAACGAACCAGAGTATAATGCAGCAACAAACGCAACGAAATGCACACGATTGCAAGAAAAACAGCTAGCCCGAAGCGGCCCGTGTAATTCCGGGTAGGTACAGGGATCCCATGCATCACCGTGAAACCGGGTCGTTTCCTGATGTTGATGGATCGTCTCCGATTATTCCCACGCAATTTATGCGTTCGTCTTTCGGAAGCGTTCCGCGGCCGATGCGAAATCCCCGACGAAACGCCGGCAACGCTTCAGGTAATTAACTCAACGCGACGTCCAGGTAGCTATTCGTCGAACGAACGAGCACTTATCTCGATGCACGCGATCGTTCGATTCGAAACATCGAGGCTCTTCCTTTGATCGGTCGTCCGTTATCCTATACCCGTCCCGACCCTTCCGACCCTTTTCATTTTCTGTTTTGCGCACGGTTATTCTTCCTCTTTCCTTGTTTTCTCTTTCTATGGGACACTTTGACCGTTTCCGGTCGCGTTCTTTTTTTTTTTTTATTAAATACTTCAAATCTCAAATGATATTCAATTCTAATAACCTTCTTATTTATACAAAAAAAATGTTTAGAAAGAAGAACTAGTATTTGGGGAGGGACATAAGCGTCTGTGGGTGAAGGTCATCTGAAGGTCATATTTTCCGAGTTCGTACAAACAGTAATATTATTTTTTGTTTTAATGGAATGACCTACCTTCTGCATCGTGAATCGATCGAGTGCAAACGTTTTGACCTTCGTATGTGCTAGTTAACGAGGTATTATCGAAATCATTTTCAATAAGTATACCTGGAAGCTAGTAGGTGCTCGATCTGACGTCCCTCATTTCGAATATGGTAAGTACATATTCGAACAATGATGGCAACCAACGAAACAAATGGTGGTTAAATGTTAATCGCCGTTTCATCGAATAACACACACACACACACACATGTCCCATTTATGTCTCCCGGGCTCTGTTTACCTTTCTTTCCTCGGTTTCCTCCATTTTCCGGGACTCCTCCCCTATTTTCTTTCATTAATTCCCTCTCAACCTCCCTTCCCATAGCTCTCCTCCCTCTCTGCGGTTCTTCGCGTGGCTCAGCTATTTTTTCGTTTCTCCGGCGACCCATCCGTGTTTTCGTTCATCGGGAATGTTTATCATCTACTGGGCGCCTGCGCGGGAATAATTACCTCTCGATCGAAGTCGAAGATTTCGATTTTCTTCTTTTTTTTTCGGTGACAGCTCGTTACCTTTATCACCCCTCCCCCTTAATTCTCGTGCAAATATTATTTCGGCCGGCGACCAAAGAGTCGAACACGGTGGAATTCGAGTATATCGACCGGCGCCATCATTTTTTTCTCTCGATTGAATTAACCGGCGATTGTAGGAGCGGTCCCACCGGCCCTCCATTTGCCCGGTGTTATTTTTCAGTTGTCCGGTTCATCGAGCTCTGTTTTAGTTCACCGGGCCGCCGTGAAAACAGCGTTCCGTTTCGTTACACGCTGTCGCTCGTGCGTTTGGTCCACCGGGCCAATCACAGGTGTACCACGAGCCTCGGACGGATCGGTGTTTCTTCGTGGGTAGCGGCCGGCCTTGTTTTGCACCTGGAAAACAGTGCGCGGGGCGAGTGTATCTCGATGCACACTTTGGTCCCAGACGCTGCGTTCAAGTTCAGCGGAACCTCGTTTATACGAACCAATTAACGCCGAACGTCATGTACAGTGAGTCCCACTCATATTCGGACGCTTTTGAAAATCGCATAACTTTGTTAATATTGGACCATACGACTTGGATCTTTTTTAAAGAAGTTAACACGATTGGCTTGCTACGTAGAGTGAAAAAATTTTTTTACAGAAATTGCAATTGGTCGAAATTACAGAGAAAATACTAAAAGTTGTATTTTGCAACTTTTTTTTTTTATGTGGACTTGCATTGAAAATTTAGAAAGTACGATTTGTAGATCTGTATGAATTATACATATTCTGAGAATTTCATCAAAATCGGTCAACGAAATATTCAGAATGAAGTGTTCAGAATATGTATAATTCATACAGGTGTACAAAACGTACTTTTTAAACTGTTAATATAAGCCCGCATAAAAAAGTTGCAAAATACAACTTTTAGTACTTTCCCTGCAATTTCGACCAATTGCAATTTTAATCAAACATTTTTTTCACGTTATGCAGCGAAGCGATTGTTCTAACTTTTCAAAAACGATTCAAGCAGCATAGTCCAATATTGGCAAAGTTATGCGATTTTTAAGAGCGTCCAAATATTAGTGGGAGTCACTGTAAAAAATTAGCTGTGCCACGTAAATTTACTCGTATCCTACTTGTCGCATAACGAAAATTGTCAAACAAAAGTTCCTTTAACACTAAACCTACCGACACTTCTTGTATACCTGTTCCTACAGTGCGCCGTAAAAATGGCCGGTCCTTAAAAAAAGTTATTGTTAATATAATTAAACATAGATACTAGTCAATTTATTGCTGAATGAATCAGCAGATGAACAACTTCCATAAAATGACGATACAAATTTATTTTCCTATAACTTCAATTATACAAAAAATACTGCGATGCTCTCTCCTCGATTTACAAAATCGTACTGTATCGTCCACCGTGGTAGTGTTAATTACAAAATTACAAATTTCACGGGCTATTTTATCAAGGCCGGGATAAGGAACAAGCTCAATTTATAAATTAAACCTAGAAATATTAGCGCGTTGCCGCGTATATTTTCTTGTACTTTGAAAACGTGCGAATATCATAAATACACAACGATCCGTTGTCTACTAATTGGATTTGCGACTACGCCATCAATCCACGAGATATTACAACAAATTAAAAATTCAAATTCAGTCCACGTTCTCACGGTTTCGGCAGCGCTTCTACTTTCTCGTTGCGATGAAAATGACGCGAAACCGTTCCGACCAATCATAATCCATCTCCCGGTGGCGAAAAACGGCTTTAACGAAACGCAAGCCGTTTTATTTAGCGGTTATCAGGTTCGCGGGTGGCATGCGAATCTCGGGATCGCGATCGTCGGGTGAAATTTTTCAGCGAGAGAGAGAGAGAGAGGGGGGGGGGGGAGGGAGAGAAAGCCGCGGAAAGCTGTGATACGGTGTGAGCATTTTGAACCTTGTCGTCTTATCCGTTCACTCGATCCCCCAAGTATAATTCCATTTTGACGACGGTTCTTCTTGCCCTGGGCTATCTGTCAGCCGTGAGAACACGCGCGCGTGCACACAGCCGCCAGATAAGAACGACCATAGGCCCGAGCCGCCTCTCATTACCATTTTCGTTCGCCGGTGCCGTTTACGAGCTCCAGGAATAATAGTGCGATCAAACCAAACGACACCCACCACTTATCGGTCCTGCGGCCGGGCAATTAAACGTACACCTTGCGCTTTTACCTTCTATCGCCGACACAGCATTTAACCGGTTGTACCTCGCAAACTGATTTTTTCTCCTTGTCAAAGAAAATCGGATGGTAGGAGAGATTGGGTCGGTTTGACTAATTTTCCCTTCAACCGTTCAACCGTTTTCCTTTGTTTCAAGAACTTGCTGTTGCGTGCTTAATTATTTTTAAGCTGGGATTATTTTTCACCTTTCATTCTCGTACTACACTCCCCGACATTCTTATTCAATAGCGAATGCTATTTTTCTTTCCTATGCGACGAGTATACTCAAATTGAACGGTTGACGGGTTAATTGTTATGTTGTGGAGGACACACTGAACTTTTTTTCTCGCAATGCTGTTTATCCTTTGGAGACGATTGTGGATATATTAGTAACAATAAGATCAGTGGTCTGCTCATTTGATGCAATCATAGGAAAATTGAGTACACGAAATTTAACCAGTCAACTGTGTTTGACGAGTATACTCGTCACGAAGAAATGGCAATATTTTGTGTCATGACGTGTATACTCGTCAAAACAGCTATAATTCAAACAGCGGTTAATTTTTGCGACGCAACTTAGGTACGCATTTTTCAAATAGGTCGCAACAGCTAACTGGTTAAAATTACTCTAGGCCTATGCCGGAGTCACTTCTGACCCACGCCGACGTTTCAGTACAGTTTTCTTCCGATATAGGGCGACGGCTCGGAACCGGCTTTCGTCGTATTTCGGATGAAGAAGTAGAATAGGGGTTACGAATTTTCTTATTTCGAAATAAAAAGCGTCGCCTTATGTCGGAATAAAATGGTAAATATTGACGATCGCGCGAGCTTATACCCACCTCTATGGGTCACGATTGACCCCGTCATCGTACGGAGGGTTAGAAGGAGAAATCGTATTGTATTTAGATTTTCATTTCTTGCAATCGGTGCGTGCAATGTTTACTTCGCGCGGAGACCGCACTCTGCGCACCAGTATCCACTACACGAGGCTAATGTTAGCATTTTTATGTGTCAAATGTCAATGTAAAACTGTAAGACAGTACTATTAGCTTGCCGGTTGCTAGTGTGTCGTGCAAAGCCGGCCTCCGCTGCAGTTTAATCGTGTCGGCAGTAGTTCGACGTCCTCGCCGGATGAAATTCGCATAAGTATCGGGGCAGCATGATCGAGAGCTAGGCCAACTTTCATTAGGGCACCTTTCCGGGCCCGGTTAATCGTATTTCTGCCGTGGGGATTCGAGTTGGCTCGTTCCTCGAATACCCGGGGAAACTATGAAATTTCAGCTGCCGCGTGGTTGCGATAGTTCGCCGAATTCTTTCGCGCGGCTTCCCCCCACCCGTCCCGGGCGTCGCTTGGATTTAAATCGTCCTGTCGAAACTTTTTTTTCTTCACCGCAAACTATCGTCAAACATTTCGCATAACGACCTCGCTGTTCCACCGTGCGGCCCTTTTATCGATTCCGAGCGCACGAGAACCGTTTCTCGAGTCTATTAACAAGATTTCAGAACCGAAAACCAGACGGCTGTCTTTTCTCATTTTTTATTTTTTTGTTTCTTCCTCCACGGATTCCACGGTTCGGAGATTCCGATGTTCGTCCATCAAACTCGCATTAATTCGATCGGTTTAAACGGTAAATAATAATTCCCGGGCAAATAGGCGGATCCAATATTTCATAGGCAACGTTAATCCGGCGTGACAGGTGCAATGAAGGACGCTCGTAACCCGTGCGAACAATTAATTCGTTTTATTGCTATACCGTACTCCGAGATTTTAATATTTCCACGTTGCGATCTCCCCGTTCCTGATTGATAGTTTGCATTCGCGGCGTGCACCAAGCGAAACGTTTCGCCGCAAATAGAAAAGAGGACGACAGAGCGTTCGCATCGTTTTGTGCGGAATATTTGATTGTCGAACGATCGGAACGACGCGCGCAATTTTTATTTCACATCAAAGTCCACAGTTTAATAATTATGCGTACAGCTTGTATCGGCTCCGATGATCGACAGTCTCGAAAGGAACGGGAATCTTTCTTCACGATCGGTGGCGCGGAAGCGTTTAGTTCTCGTTGCGTGCCGGGTCGAACCCGCAATTCTTTCGACGACTTATCAACGCCGACAGCTGGTCCTGGCAACATTTATGGGCCCCTTAATCCGCGGTTCCATTAACGGCCGGGCAAACACCGCGACAAACTGTAGCGCATTAGCGCGAAGTCAACCATAAAACTTCGCCGGGGACGACGTTTAACAGCCATCGTTTTAGGTGGTGGTTCTCCCGCGAGTTAAACTCGGTTACTATTTCGTTCTCCCACGCACTGATTAAAGTCGTCATTAGAACCCATTATAAGCTACTACGGAATTTTCTGCTTTCGCGCGCGCCCGCGCCTCTTCTGAACAAAGCACGAAATTTCATTAACAAGCCCTCCCAGTAATTCCACGACAACGAGACGTGCCACCCGCTCGCGAACGAACGACGAACAAACGAGGTCTTCTTACTTTCCTGCTCTGGGTACTGAACACCATTATTACTCTATTCCAGTTCTCGAATATCTACAGAATACTGATCGGCAGACTGCGGTTTTTTAACGATCGGGAAGTATTTCAAGTTTACTTCCCACCAGGTCCAAACTGCTTTTCATACGAAGAGAAACTGTGGACTCAAAATTTTTATTTGAAGTATAGAAAGGAAAATATTTATACTTTAGTGAAAATTTATTAATATATTAGGACCTTGAATAAGTTCTCGCTGTTTCTTTTACAAAATAAAAGCTTTTACCCAATGTCCTTGCTTCTGGATCATTCCTAAAACTTTTAAACGTTCTGAAACAGTTGACTCATCTACTTGTAATGTTTTTCCAAGTTCTGCTAGCGTCTGACATCGGTCTTGATCGAGTAATTCCTCCAACTTTTCGTCTTCAAATTTTTTCGGTGCGCCAAAACGTTCTTTATCCTCAAGTTCAAAATCATTATTTTTGAAGCGTCGAAACCAGTCTCTGCATGTCGTATCCGACAAAGCATTGTCACCATAAGTCTCAACAAGAATTCTATGTGCTTCAGCTGCAGATTTCTTTTGAATAAAGTAGTGCAATAAAATTCCCCGCAAATACACTTTATTTGGCACAAAAGTAGACATTTTCAGAACTAAGAAAAAATTACTTTGTTTACACTAAAGTGAACTGCCATACACTGAAATTTAAGGTTAGGTACACTACTGCCTTGCATGTGTGTTACCATTCGAAATTCCACGAACGGGGTACTGCTACTGCCATTTTTGAAGAAACAGCGAGAACTTATTCAAGGTCCTAATATATTCAGAGTAATAGGATAACAAGATGATCTAAAGTTGATTTTTGCTGCCATATACGCGGCACTGGACCCAGTAAGTAAAAGTGCCATGCCGCTTATATGGCGGCATTGGTCCGTTAAGGGTTAATGCAAAATAAAAATTGCCTGCTTTAACTGCAAGACATAGGACCCTTGACCGGTTTTATGAAATTCTACGAAATGTGTAAATATTCTAAAATTCGTTTAATCTTTCCACTATTTAACATTACACCTACCCATTTCTGCCACAAATGCGCAAAATCCGCAGTCTTCTGACCGCTGAACACCATTCAAATTCCGCGTAAAATATTACATTTTCGCGATTAGAAAAGATATTACAGGAGGGGCGTAGCGTGACACTTCATAGATTCGTGATAAGGTAGAGTGACCACGTTACCGACAAAAATAGTCAAATAATGGTTTTACGTGCCTCAACTTTTCGTCCTTATATGAGACTTTTTTTTGCTGGGAAAGGGCTCATTCGAAAGAGGAAGGTTCAATCTAACGCGCACTGGTCATGAGCTGACGCGATTGTGCAGATGTTTGGTAATATAAGCGTTGGAAGTAGGCCAAAAATTGACGATGCGCATGCATGTGGAATCCAAGCATTTTTATGCCATTCGATGAGTTTTCTGGATGAAAAATTTCTACGAAATATTTCCAGCTACAAATGCAGATATATTTTGTTCCGATTCGGCGTTTGTTGGAAGGGGACAGTGGGCGCTATGGTGGGGGCTGTTTTGCCTCAATTTGAGACAAGAATGTCCTTCCCTGATGTATAGGATCGCTGTGCGGGGTCAACGTGTAATGTTAATAGCGTTCGAAATAATGGGACGATGGAATAACGGAAATTATACAGCGGTTACCGACCTGCTGAATCTGCAAAAGTCATGTGACTACCCTTGGCTCTTAAACGAGACAGCCAGTGTACTTGAAAATCGATGTGCCTAAAAAAAATTAGAGACGACGATTAAACGTTCCCGGAGCGATATCCGTTGAAAGATGTCGCCCTCGACGCAGGCAATCCCTCCGAGCGAATAAATTTGATCGTTTCGGAAGATCTGCCATTAGCAGAGCATACGCGGGCCGCTCTCGAGGGCCGATATCCGCCGGTTAACTTTCCACGGGCCACTTACCGTGGCGGTTGGCCGAGCGACGATAGGTTTGTAAAGTTCAATTTAGTTCGGCTCCGCCGATTTATGCGATCCCGAAACGAGCCATCGCTATAGCGAAGTCGAGCCGAGCCGAGCCGAGCCGAGCCGGGTCGAGCCGCGGAGTGCAGCGTTTTCTTAATTACGTCTACAGGATCCGTTCGCTCGCGCGCTTGCAGTTTTACGATTCGCATTTATCACTGGGCCCCCCGTAAGATTTCCGGCGAAAATATACTGCCGCGAAACAAGAGAGCGGCTCCGCCATTCGTTAAGACGTTTAATTTTATACGCCTCTCGGCTTTGTTTCACCTCCTCCTCCTCCTCCTCCTCCTCCTCCTCGTCCTCCTCCCCCTCCGCCCCTCCTGTTAAGCCCTTATTTATTTTAGCACGCGAACTAAGCGACACTGCCACGCGAGAGAGAAATTGCGACCTGACGCACGGTCGTGAAAGTCACTTCTCTGCGGAGCGAAATACAAATCTGACCGGCGACAGTTACAGTATTCTCCCCGTAACTGTGAAAAATTCGGAGTCACAATTACAGAAGGGGCACTACTTTCTGTGTACTGTGCCGAACGTAGAGAAGAATTGCGATTGGAAAAGAAAGAGGGGTTCGCGGCGTTCGGCAAACGTTAAAGGACTCGTGCGAGCTGGGCCTTCTCGATTCAAAAATCGAAATTTCTTATTTTTGG
Organism: Halictus rubicundus; assembly: GCF_050948215.1. Lineage (NCBI taxonomy): Eukaryota > Metazoa > Arthropoda > Insecta > Hymenoptera > Halictidae > Halictus > Halictus rubicundus. The sequence continues at coordinate 12,043,352 of NC_135155.1, read as the reverse complement.
TTCATCGGCGATGGAACTTTTACCATTCGTCTCGTTTCTCCGATTAAAACGACACCAAACACGACACAATTCGGATCGTATTTACGTGTTTGATCCTCGGTACAACGGAACCTCGATTATCCGAACTCAGTCGGGAGACATGAGGGTCCAGATTGCAAGATTCAATCTTTACCGATTTGTACGATGAATGTATATGAATCCTTTTAGACTGAAAACTGTTCGAAACTCCTACAATTCGAAGAATTAGGATAGCATCAGTTCGGATACTGGAGGTTCTACTAAATCGTGAATTGAACAAGCAAATGTGTTCCGAATGATGCCATGTTTGGGCTCGTTTTAATCAGGAAAATGTCACGAATACGTTGGATGAAAGTTTCATAAAGGAACAATTGAAAACAAAAGAATTTTATCGTTGATTTTGTTGTATCTCACCGATGTATCCCAATGTAATTGTATCTTCATGACGATCAAGTTTCTGTGTACTCTTCAAGTGGTCTATACCCAACGCTAGTGAGGATAGACTGTTCACAAATATCGTGCACATCTTTCTCACGATTATCGAGGCACTACCGTATTTCTTATTGATTCGCGCTGTACGATTTACGAATGCACACTCGTTAAAACGTTTTCAAGCGAGCTCGTAGCAACATGGGAGCACTTCCCATGGAACCTGGCAGCAACAGACGTGTTCACCGGTGTTTTTCCGACGGCAGAGACTTTCGAAGAAGTCCCTAAAGTGGCCGGGGGACAATAACGAAGCGAAGGCGTTCGAGGCACCGTTTAATTACAGCGCTGTCAGCAAATCTCGCGAGCAAAGCGTCACGATAATCACCGATTCCGGAGAATGAAGGTATCAACCGGGCCCTTTACGCGCTCGAAACAACACCCTGGAGGGTGATTCGAGCTCCCGTTTTTTGGCGTGCTGCTGGAAAGACGTCGTGCCGTTACTGCCGTTACATTGCTGCGTGATTTCGAACGGCCGCCGTGCCGTGCCGTGTCGCGCCGTGGGGAAAATGAAACCAGTCGACTAATTCGACCCGGCACAAAACGGCCGCAGAAGTGGCTCGTTTCCCTAATTATCGGGAACGGGACGCCTAAGCGGAATCGCTAATGCGCGCCGAGTGTTCGAACGTTCGGCCGAGAAAAAATTGCAACCCCGAGGACCCTTTGTTCCATTCGAGGGCGCAGTGTTTAACGAACCGAGACATACTTCAACCAGATACTTTCCGAACTTTGCGCTTCTCCTTTTGGGAACTTTATACGGTACTAATTAATCGTATGTTTTTATCAGGCTCGTTAGGCGAAAGAGGGAGACCTATAGTTAATTCGTTCAGCTCATTTTCAGCCTCGAAGGACACGGTTTTTAATCCCATTGCGCTCTGTTATTACCACACTGCGGATCTTTGTGAAAAATAAAAATTTGCCACCTGCATTGCGACAAGCTGGAGTGAAATGTTATTGTTTGTTTAATTTAAATCCTTCTAATGACTGTAACTTTTTAAATCACGCCTAATATCCGCAGTCCAGTTATTGCGTTTATGATATGTATGTTATAATTTTTCCCTATTAGATCTATTTTTACTACACAACTAAGTTGTTGGTTAGCTTAAAGCGAGACATACTCTGAAACGCAAATACAGTGAATTCTCGATATATGTCAACAACACGGGTCTCGCTAGCGTCATGTATCGTCCAGGAGCCATACCCGAACGGTGTTATGTTTGCATTCCTCGGCGTCCGAGGCCTCTCGAGCTTTGTGGCGTGTCACGGTAGTGGGGGTAATTCCGCGGCGTTTATCGCCCACGCCTTGGCGACATATATATAGGGGTTCATCTTCAAGGAGGGGGTTACACAATTACCCTGCAACGCACCGAACAAAAGGAATGCAACCTATTGCACCTCGCAAAGGACGTTTCCCGATGGTCTTGTTTAAAACTTGAACGAAAACTGGCAGAAGTCTGCGCATCAATTTCCAGCAACATTGAGAACAGTTTCGGACCCTGGTGTGACACGTAGGCAGCTCTATACTGTAAAAATTGCGAGAAGAGAGAAAGAGATAGAGCGAGAGAGAGAGAGAGTGGTCGCAGTTTTATGCGACGCGTCGTCCAGCGTTCATAATCCATTTGGAATAACGTCCCGGAGCGGGACGAGCAGGACGTGCGTGACGCTAATGAATATTCGAATTTCATTTTTTCAGGTTAATTCGGTTTCTCGCGCGGCCTCTCGCGCCTAGCGGCGGTTTTATTATTAATCCTCGGGTTCGTACGTGCGCGCGCGCGCGCCCGCTCCAGTTGAAACGCGCAGTTGGATTTCATTATAGACAATATTAGGAGGCGAGCCCTCGCCTTTCTACATTTTTAATTAACCGCCGGTGGCGGTGGCGGGCGCTAGCGTTCCCGTGATCTTTTTATATTTTTTCCTGTACAGAGAGCGGGGTTCGCCACGTGCGTCACACGGTTGGAAATTTCGTGTTTTCTTTTTGTTTTTGCGCTGCTCGGCTCGTTTCGAGAAGAACGCGACCCGGTTCTATCGGACGAAACAAGCGGGTTAATGAAACGTTTACGGGCGTGGTTAAGGTACGTGGTCCGTGAAACGCATCGGCTGCGAAACACCAAGAACTCTCCAACACGGTCCCGTAGCCTTTCGCCGTGCCGCGTCACTCTTTAACTACTTTGCCGGAGGAAAGTTGTTGCTGCTCCTGATGCCTCCTACCGCCTGCTAGCCGCACACTGCGCCACGCAACGGATCCCCCGGACCCTTCCGAGATTAAACGACGAACTTATCAGGACATCTTATTACTCTTCGATGCAACTAGCGCCTCCCTTCCGGTCGCGTCGGCTCGAGGAAATTTAAACGCGCGGAAACTGTCGAGCGGCCCGCAAGTCGACGGCCGCCTGTTATGTCTGTTGGAGACAGTTTGTTTTTCGGAGAAATCGAAGGCAGATAGCCCGACGCTAGTCCGCTCTCGGTTAATTTAGGGTATTAAGAGAATCTCTCTGCAATATACGTACATGAACTTGCAAGGGTCAAAATCTTGACAAATTGACGCTTCGATATTGCAATGAGCAGTCTAAAAGTGGTCACTTGCGTTTCCTAAAAGTCCAATCTAAGTCTGTCCGGAGCCCAAATTGCGAATTTCTACCTCATCGTGGAGTAATTTGTAATATTCGGCGGAAAACTCGCTTTCTGAAGCAAGTATGACGTCACAAGATGGCTGCCGCAGAGAGATTCTCTTAATGTCGAGAGATTTAGTGTTCGTATCGAGAAAAAGGCTGTGGACAGACGTAGCAAAGACATGTACAAACACGGTGGTATGCATTTTTAATTGATTACTTACTTGTTTAACCTGTTAACAAGGGCACGCCCGCCACGTCCATCACTCTCAATAACGAAATCATACTGATTCCCTCCGTGTCGTAAATTCATGTCGAGACATGCATGGATGACTAATACCTTTGTTGTTCGAAAATACACGTCCCACCCGTTCCAGGACGCAACATACATTTCAAGGACGTATTCATATGTCCCACCCGTACCCGGTATTGTTTACGTTTGACGTATTTATACGTGCCGCCCGGTTAACAGGTCAAGACGTAAAATGTCTGGAAAAAAAAAAGGCACAGCGTAACATAGCGTGACAGTCAAGGCCAAATGCCTGCCGGCCCCTTTAAAGAACAAAGATACGAATTTTCTAACATGTAACCAGGGATCTTCGGATGAACGAAGGTGGTCGCGGATGACGTAACAGAACGAAGAGGATCGAGCAGCTCCGTCGACGAATTCGCTGGCTAATGGATCGGAGCCCTCGGGGAGCAAATTCAACCAATAAACTCCTCTTGGCTCCTCTGATCATCAACGAACCGTGCGGCGAACTTCGGTGGCCCGGTTCTCGCGAAATTTAAACACAGAATCACCGTTAACGATCTTCCGCGCGTTCTCCTCGCGGAGAACAGAAGAGGGACGAGGGGAGGGGGGGGGGGAGCCCTAGCCGCCGCTTTGTCTCCCGCCGCAAGAACAAAGCACCCGGACGAAATTTCATTTAACTCGGGAATTAAGCGGCGCGGCGCGGCTCGGCCAATTGAATTACTTTTCGGACCGTGAGCGAGAGCCGGCCCGACCTCCAACGCTTTGACGAAACGAAAATATATACTACATGTATGTATATATGTATACACGTACACGTATGTGTACATGGATCGCGAACGACCTTATCCGCGTCCGCACAACAGAACCAAAGCCTCAATTGAATCAGACGTCGCGTCGCGTCGCGTCGCGTCGCGTCGCGGGATCTGTCGTTGGAGCCACACGATTCCCGCGGAACGTTTGTCCCCGAAATTCTGGATAAGCTCGTGTACAAGATATTTCGACCGCGAGAGTCCGCGTAATTAGAGGAACCTGCGAGAGAGGGAGAGCTCGTGTCTTGCCGCAGTGATCCCAAACCGTGCAAACGTGAACCGCATTCTCCGCGAGACATGCCTTTGTGAACGCCCGGGACATTTCGGTTGAAGATCCCTCTGTGTACAATCAGACAGAACAGGCGTCGTGCATCATTCAGAACAGAATCACTTCTTTAACCCTCAGACGATGGATACCAGGTCTATTCGAACCCGTTTAAATGACTCGTATGATTTAATTGTTGGGGGACTTGTTTAAGGAGGGAACCTTGTGTAACTGGCCTGTTTTTTTTTGTTTTTTTTTTTTATTGTAATGGGTAGATTGATTTAAAATTTGAGGTATGATTTATTAACGTTATAATGTAACCAAAAATATTTTTTAGAAATTTTAATCGGTAATATCTACGGTGCAATGGCGGCTCGAAAATATTCGGTTGTCCGGAAAGTTCGTACCGTTTTAGTTGACATTAAGATAGGTCTGAATATGTCAGAATGATTGAAAACTAATGGTATGTGTACATAGTCTAAAAAGGTGATCTTGCGGGCATTTTTAGAAAACAGTTTGATTAGGATACATTAATTTTTGTTAGTTTTATACGCTCTTACATAGGAAAGGAAACAGAGTGAATTATATTTGATGCTTTTTTTCTTCCAAAAGCTGTTGGAGCTTGGTTGGGATGTGCTACCCCATTGACCCTATTCACGTTAATTGCCATGTCAGTTACATATGACTGACAGCGATTTTTGACTAGGTTTGGACATCCATTTTTATTCTGACATATCCAGATAAACCGAATTTTATTAAGATCTTTAGAATTCAGAAGGGTTAAAACAGCATCCCCCATAGTACATTTAACATTTCTAGTTTTGGTTTCATTAATTAAATTACTCCGGTTTTGTAAGAATCCCTGGGAATGATGTTTGGCACTCAACGTGTTAACCAGACATTACACATTACAAATTCCCGTAATGATAAAAACTTTAACACTTTGGTCGACACAAAACATCGTATTTGAAAGTTTTTCGCCGAAAAAATAAAACGAGAAATAAATACTGAAAAATACATTGTATACATACTTTAAGAAATGTCGTAAAGATAAATAGCGATGTGACAATGTCTGTACGAAATTGTACGTAGAAGTTTGAAAAGGTAGGTTTAATTAACGCGAGCGATTCGACCGCTCGTATGAGATCTCACGACGATCGTTCTCATGCCTCGAAAAATAATCTAGAGCATATTTAATGAGACGCAAGAAATCAGAAGAGCCTGACGAGGAGGATGAGATCGAGCCATACGAAGATGATTCTCGGGAGACTGTAAAATCGTCCGTCGAAAATTGACGAATCTCCTCGGAATGGGAACCGAGTTATCGACCGACGGTTTCGGCGATCACGGTCGTTTCGCGTTAAGGGGGCCGGCAGGGTTTGAAATCCATATGCTTATGCATGGGTCAAAACCTTTTCAAACTATCGCTTCAATATTGCAATGAGCAGTTTAAAAGTGGTCACTTGTGTTTGCTAAAAGTCCAATTTATGTCTGTATAGAGCCCAAATTTCGAATTTCTACCTCATCGCGGAGTAATTAACAATATTCGGCAGAAAATTCGAATTCTGAAGCAAGTATGACGTCACAAGATGGCTGCCGCTGAGAGATTCTCTTAATTTCGCGAGATTTAGTGTTCGTATCGAAAAAAGGGCTCTATACAGACATAGCGAAGACATGTACAAACACGGTGGTACGCATTTTTAATTGATTACTTACTTATTTAAGACGTAAAATGTCTAGAAAAAAGGCATAGCATAACATAGCGTGACAGTCAAGGCCAAATGCCTGCCGGCCCCCTTAAAACGTGGAACGGTCCGTCGCCGGGAGCCGTCGTACCTGAAACAACAATTCTAACGCGATTCCACGGAGTCGAACACCGTGTCTGTTCCTGAGGGGTCGAACAATCAGCGGTGCCACGCCGTGGCAGATATGATTACTTAAATATTTCACCGGGCAACGGGATCCCTTTCTCTCTGTCTTCCCGTTTTCCTCGGATTCGGTCGAAAAACGAGGGAGAGAAGCTGATTCGGCCCGGAGAAACGAAAATATATTTCGTATGCCTCGCAGATATTCCGCTCCGGTGAAAAGGCGGACGTGCGCTGCCTTTTCGTTGCCTTTTGATCCGCTCAAAGGCGGCTCAAAGACCACCCAACCGGCCTTTGTATAATTTACATTAACATTTATTAGAAGGGCGCGGGCGTTCCTCGCGTATCCGAGATAAATGCGAAATGGAAACGCGCCTCTCGCTCTCTTTATCCTTCCTTTCTACTTCGTGCTCGATCGAATTACCCGAGTTTCGACACCCCTTTGCGCGCTTCCGGTTTCTTCTAGCACACCGTAAGCCCCATGGTCCACGGAAACCATGAAAAGCTGGGCCAACATCCCCCTCCGAGGCACCACTGCAAATTACTATGCCACAATTCAAATCAATTCTCACGTTGCTAAATGTGTTTAACGAATTGCTCGAGCGCGATGGCGGATTTTTACGCATTCGTGGGAAAATCGGCCGAGTGAGAAATAACACGGTAAAAGATTGGAAAAGTCTCAGAATGTATTCTTGTCGAAGTATCAAAATTATTGAGAGATGAAATCAATTTTCCGTTTCCCACAATCGAGGCAGGAAATTTTTATTTTGCATAAAGATCCGAAGCCCATTTACGATGCAACCGAATAAACAGTAACGAAAACAGTCTTCCCATATCGACAAGAGAAAATTTGAAAAGATCGAATCGATGGCGGCAGCCACAGCTCCGCACGATCGAGATCGAGGGCCAGCGAGCACCGATAAAGCGACACGGAGCCAGGATTAATCCTCTCGGTCGCCTAGCAGTAATTTTCGCTGCGGTTCCGGGGCAATCGAAAGGTTTCCGATAAACCGGAAAAGATAATAGCATTATTTTAATTGGCCGATTGATCGGATCGATGGAGGGGAGAGTGAAAGAGGGGAGAGTGGATCGCGTCGATCGATGGAGGCAGAAAAACCGGGAAATCTGCGCGACAAGCAGAACGAAGCGGTGCGGTGGTTGGCCGCGATCGATCAGCGCGAAGCTAATTAACGGAGTCAGGTGAAAAATCGCCAGACGGCCGCGTGCATAATGCACGGAACTGCGGGCTCGACAGTTTTCTGGACGTTTTAATAGAGAGCACGCTAATTAGAAACCGGATTGCATTACTTTAAATTACAGCGCGGAACACGTTGAGAATGCCGCGGCCGCGGCCGGTCAAGCCAATTAACCGAGTCTCCCGATAATTACGCGAGTCGCGTAGCGTCAAGGCCCGGCCCCGGTCAGTCCCTTCGTTTAAGCCGCGGCCGCACGATCAATCACCGCACAGTGGACCGATTCTACAAAATCGGTGGAACTGAAAAATGTTCGTTGAATAGGCTAAAACCAGGTCTCCTTGTCAGCTTGATCGAGATTTAAAGCACGCGTATCTGATCTCGTTTCTTGAATAAATAATACCCGAATTCCAGCCTCCCGAAGCAACGCGTCGATCAATTTACAGTGAATTCTCGATATATGTCAGCATTACACGGGTCTTGCCATATCGCCCTGGATACCCGAGCCGTGTTATGTTTACACTCCTCGCCGTGCGTGGCCTCTCGAGGTAGTGGGGATAATTCCGCGACGTTTATCATCCAGGCCTCGGCGACATATATAGAGAAACTGTGCTTCGCATCTCGAGTGTTAACGCCACGTTCTGTTTCTAAGCGAATGGTTTCCTTGCCGATGCAAAATGGATTTTTATAATACACGCATTTATCGCTTTCTACTAAGTACACTTCAACATTTTCATTGGGTTGTCGCATATGAAATATGTCCGATGTTTGAACGGTAACGTTAAACATAATTTTCGTCGAAATGAATCTTATTCGGAAAAGCAGATACTATTGTGACCAACATATTTTGTAAAATTACTAATTTCTTGGACATTACTTTTTCTTGAGTATTACTGTTGACCATCTGAAATAATCGAAGGAAGAAAATTCCCAAGTATCTTCTTTTCCTTGACAAATTTTATTTTGCATAAAAATCCACAGTCCATCAATATTGTATAATTGACATGAATTTTGTCCAGCTTTTTGCGATTTTGGCCCACTGTGCACCGATACTCACTGTTGGCGTCTCTTTCTCGCTCACTATAGTTGTGCAGAAGAGATTTCCGCAGGTTCTCTCGCAGAAAGCCCTGGCTAAATGTTTGCACGTTCCTCGTCAGCCTCGCAGTTTCAAAACTTCCGCTCGCAAAGAGCCGGCTGAACGGCCAGCTGAAATAATTGCGCGCGAGCCGCCGACAAGCGAAACGTGCAAACGCGGCCACAACGGTGACGACCCCGTCCCACGAACCATAATCTCGGATTCCACGCCACCTTTTCGATCGTCACGACAGCATTTTCGCGAATGTTCGCGGTTGCGAGTGTCCGGGAGACGTCGGAAGCTCGCAGAAACAAAGGAATATAGAAAAGATTCCTGTATTGCTCTTCAACGATTCGTCGATCGTGACACAATTCCTCGCGCACTGTTCAACAATCATCTTGATCGCTATATATACACGCGCTACGAGCGATTATTTTATACTCTTTGAAACTCAATGGTGCTATAACTGAATAGCTAAGAACTATTTAATCAATCCTTCAACGGCAACTTCAATTGTAAAGAAATAAATCCCTTTGACACAGCAGAATTATTGAAAACCCAGTTAATGAAGGATGATGAAATACAGTGAATCCGGGATATAGGTCACACCGAGGCTTCTACGTTAAGTGTCGCGGAACTATTCCCACTACCGCGGGGTATGTAGCCCTCGTGAGGGGCCAAGAAGATCGAGAAAGTCTCGTAAAAAAATATTTCATAATAAAAATGTTTAAGTTTTGACTTAAAGTCTCTTTCTTTCCCATAGGCTGTCCTCCTTCGCGTCCGAAACTTTGGTCGCTCATTACACAAGTAAATATTACTTCGTAATTACGATTCCACGGCAAGAGCACATCGTCAATTTTTGGCCTACTTCTAACGCTTACAGTACCAAATATCTGCATAATCTCGTCATCTCGTGACCAGCGCGCGCTAGATTGAACCTTCCTCTTTGGAACGAGCCCTTTCCCAGCGAAAAATATTCTCACATAAGGACGAAAAGTTGAGGCACGTAAAACCATTTTTCGCCGATTTTTGTCGGTAACGTGGTCACTCTACCTTATCACGAATCTACGGAGTCTAAGACCCGTGCTGCTGACATAAATCGCGGATTCACTGTACCTCTTTACTGTTCGAAATTGTTCTTTTTAGATACAACAAAATATTCCTTGCGATGCAAATGGATTGAGGGTGTGGTAGAAATGTCAACGGATTTTCAGCGTTCCAGGGGGTGTCGTGCACCCTTACGCCTTCAAACGAAACGTTGAAAACTGACATTCACAAGGTCGAAGCGACATGGTACATACATACAGAGAAGTAGGATTCCGATGGACAATAGTTGGTCTGGTCCGAATCTTTGTTGGTTCGCCGAGCGGAAGGGACCCGCAGGTTGTTGGCCTCTGTGCAAAGAGTAAACCAATGGCTGTCTTGTTGGAGTTTCGCCCGTTTGAGCCGAGTCGAAAAGCATTGCCGCAATGGACACTGCGATCGAACATCGTCGCAGATTCAACCAGTTAGCGGAGGGTTAATACAAAGGGTCAATCAGTAGACGCGCACACGGACATCTACGACCGACGTCATCCGCGTTCAATGGACGCGTTCGGCATCGGCGTCGGCGTCGCCGGCGTCGCAGATTCGCGTTACAGGGTTAGCATTGTCACAGAAGTATCCCTTAACGATGGCGAACGCTACCCGATCATTACGTACCAATCGCGCCAAGCTCGTTGAAATTCTATCGGGCCGATTAGCCGAGCACCAAATTCCCGCGCCATTCATCGACACCGGTATCGATGTTCATCTCTGCGAATGATCAACATTCTTGTGCTCTTCCAGAGGACTCCCTTTCACTCTCGTTCCACAGCACTTGTTTCTATACACCTCGGGGATAGTGACTGCTAAGTGTAACAATCGTGTTCCGTGATTACCAGGCTGTCGCGTATGGAACGCTTGACTTTACAATGCAATTGTTACGAAACGTATCGATCGACTACTATAGCATGCGGTTTGTTATAATATCATTCTACAAAGCTGATTTTTCATTTGCGTTTACTTTGATCTCGGTTGTATTAAAATCGTGATTTAATTACTCGGTTTCTAGCAATTAAATTAACTGAACAGCTCGTGCATAACTGACAACAGAAAAACTATAACGTGTCTAGAAAAAGTACCTCTCAAAGTTTACAAAATTTTTCGTTTGAACAAGGCTTTCTGCCATGCAAATCAATATTATTGTCGTGTATTATTTTCATACGAGTGGAAAAATAAATTATATTAACAATAGTATTATGTGATGTTTGGTCAAAATTGTAATGGTAAATGAACGTATTATTCTGAAAAAATGGAGATGACAGTCTCATAGATGAAGAACGTTGTTGATTTATAACATTATTTGTTACTTGTTGATTCATAACTCTACTTGTTTCCTTCTACTCCACACGCTCGTGCATGCAACGAATGCGTAAAATAACTTCAGCAACAACAGAAATTAGAAGCAATTAGAACCAGAAGTACTACACTAGTTCTGGTAACGTTCGGAAGTCGCTAGTGGCCTTCAGGAATTACCAGAATCTCTGTTGAGGTCAACGAAGGATCTACGAGACGTCCAGAAATGTCTACACAGGCCCTCTCCCCTAAGTGTCACGATTCCATGGAGACCTTTGAAGGGCCTATGGAACGTCCAGTAGCCCCTGGGGACCCTCGAAAGGACTCGAGCAACCCTCAGGAATTCATAGGGACCCTCGAAGGGCTCGAACCATCTGCAGGAGTGTCTCTCGAGCTCCGGTGCTCGAGACCTCTGATGGCTAGAAGGTGACTGACAATTTTTAGCGTCCTAAAAATATATATACCGTTGTATTTGGAGGAGTGTGTAGGATTGTCCTCTGTAGAATACAAAAAATTTTAATTTCGTTTGGGAAAGCTGCTGGACGATTTGAGAAAAAAGTCTCCGAGCGCAAAGGGTTGATTATCGGATCGAGATCGGACGATAATCTCGATTTTCGCCGACGTTCGCAGAGGCGTATCGACTTTGCGGCGGGCACGGTACGTTAATTATTACGATCTGGCGGCGAAGGTAACGCGGAGGGCTTTCCTAAAAATTAATCCGCGGCCTCGTCCAATTTCCAGCGCGGTCTCGTTTAATAAACTCCTCGCGTTTTCGCCGGGACATCTTACGTTTTATCAAGCGACCGGCGGCGCTGAGAGCAGAGAAGAGAAGAGAGAGAGAGAGAGAGAGGCGGCTTTCCATTTCCGTTCTACATTCGCGTTAATGAATAAAATTTAATTAAAAAGTTGCCGGAAAGTTCCACGCAACAAATACAGAGCCGCGGTGAAAAGAAGTTCTAATTGGAAGCCCGGACAGATTGTGTTCCACGCAATTATTTTTCCGGGGATTCTTTTATTTTTCAAACGGCGCTGCGCGACTCGGCGTCGACGGCGTCGGCTGCGTTTTATCTCGCCGGGCATGGGAACTCGAATTAACGCCGATCCGTCAGTTTGCTTCCCACCGATCCTCCCTCGATAAACCTCTTAAACATTGTTCCGGCAAACTCTATTAGCCGACCGAAGTAAACCGCGCGCGAAAGGGGAGAACCGGCCCGGCCCGGCCCGGCCCGACCCGGCCCGCCAAGTGCTATTTAAATCCGTTTAAACTCCTCGATTCGAATCAACAAAGCGGCGCGGCGCGGCGGCAGCGTCTTTCGCCTTCCTCCTGAGCCGCGATGCTCCGAAATCCTTGAATCAACGAAAACTGACAGAGCATCGGTGTCCAAGTTTCCTTTCGGCGGATAAATTTGCTATCTCGAATCTGTAGATTATGATTCTTTTCCCCCCCGAACGGAGCGAGACTTGCGACTTTAAGAAGTTATTCTGCTTTAACTGTGAAAGCTCTGCGAGCGTTTCCTGTACACGAGCCGTTTAACGCAAAGAGAAGTTTGCATAGGATTTACGTTCAAAGCAAGAAAAATTCTTCGTAGCAACTATGTATCACGGCCGCAGCGTCACGTTTAGTACAAACGTTATTTAAACGTATTTAAAATTTTATAACGTGGTAGGAGGACGGTATCCTTGCATTCGCGAGAGTCCACGGAATGACTGAAACTGCAAGAAAAGTTCGCAGTACTTCCGTGGTTAAACGAGGGCGTATTTTTAAATTTCAAACGCCACCGAAGACAATTTTTACTTCGACAGTGTCACGTTTAGTTCAAATACTGTCTGAACATGTTTAAAAGTTGATAATGTCATAAAAGGGTACTTGTGCTCAGAACTTTCCTGCTGAAAGCAGGAAAAATTCTTCGAGTTACAAGCTAGTCGAGCAAAATTGTTAATATGACAGTGTCGCGTTTCATTCAAACATTGCTTGAACCCGGTCAGAAGTTTATAACATTACGAAAACCTATGTGCCGTCGTGTTCGGGAGAGTCTGTAGATTTATTGTGTGCAAGAATCGTTCGCAAGAATTATAGATTTTTGTCACCTCTTTGGGAACAATGACGTTACGAAAATTTCCGTCGTCACACGTCATCGAATTCAATTTCGAATTTCCGACTCGGCAAACTTTGATACCCGCCTCGAAAGCTGCCTCGTCCGGATTAAAGTTCCGGTTATAATAAAAACAGCGAAACTTCGAATACTTTCCAAACGACTCTCTCTCTCTCTCTCTCTCTCTCTCTCTCTCTCTCTCTCTCTCTCTCTCGGCGAGCGATGAAATTTCAGACGGAGAAGCTAGAGCATTTCCGAAACACGGCGGAAACGTTGAGAGCTGGCCTGTCACACGTTCTACTTATCATCCGGTCTGAACCAGGCTCGTCAAGTCGGCGCGGCTAATCCTGCGAAAAATGTTCGCCAAGATCCTGCAGAATCCTCTTTCTCTCTTTCTCGACCCGTGTGTTCCGCAAAAGATGCACGAACTTTCGCGGACCGTCCGGTTCCATTCGGATCTTTTCGTTTTAATATCCAGCCAATTAAAAGTTCCCGTAGTTTTTCGGGGGAACAATCGGGACGAATCTTTGCGAGCAGCAGGTTGCGAAAACTTCGCAGACGTTCTCTTCTCTCGACCGGAAGCACCGCACAATCGGGAGTTGCTCCCCGCGTCTGCTAAACTGCTAAACTGCCGAGTGATTACGGTCGCGATTATTCTAGTCTGTCTTTCTTAAAACGTACTCTATAAAAAAAAAAAAAAAGAAACTACATAACTCGTGTAATTTTGATTGTTCATGTACTCACTTCAATTACCGATAAATGCGTATGTGTTGCACTCGAATTATTTTCATGTTTCAATAATTCTCGAATTATCTTCTCGTACAATACTGAAGTGTTTAGTAATTTCTTAAATACAAACGACTTTAATAATGTAAACAATATTTTGAATAACGATACAGCAATTTATAGTGGCGCCTTACAGTCGCCATTCGAGTGCTAAGGGTCTATAGTTATCCTCAAAAGAATTGCTACAGAATGGCGTTAAAAATACAGTGATCTCTCTATATATGTCGCCAAGACCTGGACGATAAATGTCGCGGAATTATCCCCACTACCGCGGGGTACACTCCGTGAGGGGCTACGGCTCGGGTATGTCTCCTGGACCACATATGACGCGTGTTGTTGACATATATCGAGAATTCAGTGTACTTCAGATATTGAAGATAAATTTATGTTGCAATCGAATGTTTAACGAATCACGTCGCCATCGAATGTAGAGTTGATCCACTGGGTAATTCTGTGAGCGCACAATACTCTTCTCGAGCTTTAATTACGGCCAAATGGCGATGGTATTCAGGATTCGGACTATTTTCTGGTGAATTCGACGTTTAGCTAAAAAGGTGGGAAAGAAGGGATCGTGGGAGGAGCGAGAGGATCGAGAGCCGGCTAATTTGATCTCGAAACCGGTCGATTCTATTTGGCAGGGATCCCCCCTGGCTTCACTGGCAGCGAAATAGCCGTTCTCGGTGGCTGGCTCGCCCTTTCTCCCCTCGCTTCGAGTTACCATAGACGTCGCGTTTTGAAGGAGCCGTTTTAATTAATCCGAGAGTCGACTGACGCTAATTACCTCTCTTCCCAGCGAGACTTTCTCGCGCGTTCTCCGCTTTGTAACATCAACCGGTCACCCCTCTCTTCAATCTTCCGTTAGATTTCGCCCGCCGTAGGCGTGCACTTGGACGCCACCGTCAACCCCTTCCCCCTCCGCCTCTTCATCCTCTTCTTTCCCTTGCCCTTTCGTCGCGCCATCTTTCTGTTTTCACCCCACCCCCACCCCGAGTATACACTTTTTGTTCGCGGTTTAATGATGCGGCAAAATACCGTCCACGTTCCACGATTTCTTAATACCTTGCCCTTTCCCCTACGCAGCCTTCTGCGACCCTTAAGTGGGCCTTTAATATCGACTTGAAAAATCCGACAACTCAATTAACACTGGATTTATGGTCCGCTGAAAGTAAGTATTTTACATTGCTCCAGTGAAAGTAAGCCGAATGAATTTGTTCAATTATTTCGCAATTTTCTTCGTAATATGTTAGGCGGATGAATTAATTCAATTAAAAAATAAGTTATGATCACAGGGATAGTACTGGGGGAAATGATTAAAAAATAGTCTGTTTTCAGTTTTCGTTGTCTGTATTTGATGATATCATTTCCACGGACGAGGATAGAAATTTCATCGTGACTTACAATATTTCTCAAAAATTAGTTAAAAGGAACAACGATTCCTATTCGATTCAATTGTCATTTGTTTTTTAATCTGTTGTCCCGTTTAATCGCTTTCGAGAACTATAATCGATCGACTGGGGCAGATATGGGCACAAATTGCCCCGTGGGGCGCTGCTTTGGCTCCGCTGGCGTCGAGAGCGACGAAGCCACGCCCACTTAGGGCACGGGGGAAGTGCTCTGCGTGCCTCACAAGAAGTCAACAAGAACAATAACCATTGTCTAATTCTTATCCTTCATAATGTCTCCTCAGCTGTCGGTGTGTCGTCTGTCAATGGTAAAATTAATAAATCTTGCAAATGAATTAAAAAATTCTCTTCCCTTTTTAAGCTTTTAAGATTTAAATAACCAAAAGGCCCCGGAGGGCAAAGAACAATTATTGCCCACGTCTGTATTGCTCTGAATGTGAATATCCGTTCTCTTTTAGTGTATAAATAAATTGAAAGATCCTGCAGACCAACGAAAAATTGCCCCCGTTTGTGCGAAGCCATTTGCCCCAGGGCTCCCCGGGGCACACCGGTGTGCTCCCATGGGAAAAGTTGCTGCCCACATCTGCCGCAGCCTGGATACCTTCTCTAACCTAACGTGTCATTACAACGAGGAAGTGAGAGAGTTTGTTTATTTATGTACACTCGTAAAAAAGTTCTTACACTGCGAACACTCGAACTAACAACGTCGTTTATTTTTACAAACTACGAGAGACGCTGATCTCCTTCGTTGGATTCTATAAAAAATGCTCGCTGACAGTGGTAGTACAACATTATGTACAATGCGTTACGCGCGAAGTACAATGAAGGGTTTTTTTTCCCGCTAATCCATTACGATTCAGTTGAAAGACTCGCTACACATGGAGGTCTATATTGTGTTTCACGCGTCGGCTGGTTTTTCTGTCCCTTCGTTTTTGTACTTTGAACGCTTTCCTTTGGCATCACCGTGGAGTCTTCTTTGCCATAAGCGTTCAAGAATTATTCTCTACGCTAATGCAGCTACAACAGTCGCCACCGACACAAGTCAACGTGCACACTCCATTTTCCATAAAGCCGTTTATATTTTCGATTGTCCTGTTCCAGAACAGATTTTCACATTTCTCTTCGAATAAACGGTGCCATTGTTATTTCCCATAAATTGCTTTATTTATAGCACTCGAAATTTATAAAATATTTTACAGAAAAGTATTTTTCCATTTTTCCTGTAAACAAATGTCATTACAATTTCGGTTTGTCGTTTGTATTCGAGTGTTCAACAAACCTCTGTATTACATTACTTAAAACCGGTATTATCCACAAATACATAATTATTGGAATATCGTATTTCATCAACAAGCTGGCTTTATGGAAACGAGCAACAGTATATCGCATTGCATATGCAACTCGTCGTGCGGTAATCGACGTAACCTCGTAACGTTCCAGAATGATTCATATTGAAAATTCGTTGGCAGCGAACGCGTGTTCTACTTTCCACGAGCTACGGCGAGGATATTTTTCGCTCGGTTCTCAGTTAACGAAGAGTAGCCGTCGATCAGGATAATTGGACCGTCAGAGTTCGCCTAAGTTTCCTGGTCCCACGGGTGCAACAGAACCTATTATGCACCGGATGAAAGTAACAGTCACAAGAAACGTACGCCACCGACCGTAAATATGAAAATATTCAACCTGGTTGTTCTGTTAACATTTTTCTAGGAACTACAGAAAAAATTCTGCTAGAAGAATTATTCTGTCACCTGTGTTATTATTTTTAATAAGACGAAAGAGCGAAAATAAATGTCCGCTGAATTTCCATTTTTCGAAACAGCCGCAGAAAATTGTTGTTCCGCGTGAAAAGCCACAGTCTAATAATAATAGTAAAGAGTTTACTTCTTTTTTTTTTCATCGAAAAAGATATATCGGAACGTTCCGTGTATCTAAATATTATACTTGCGGCCGGTATTGTACGGTGCCGGCGGAATGAAAACAAATTGATGAAAATTCCGGAAACGAGAGTTCCGCGAGAGGAGACCTGCGGGATTATTTTCATTTCCATTGCAGCATTGCAGCGTAACATGGTCGCGCGATTATTCGGTGAATTATTTCCTGGCTGCGTGCAACGAAGCGGCTCTGCGGAAAGAAGAAGAAGAACAGGAAGAAGGAGAAGAAGCTGAGAGGGGCAAGTAATCGCGAGCCGCTGTAATCAGGACGGTTCAAACGTTTCTGTAAAGGGAGCAAGACTAAGTAGTAATCAGTAGAAATAGCCGTACACACAGCTTACTTAGCAGTAAACCGTTTCTCCGTTCCTTTCCTTAATCCCTGGCAACAGCGTTTTTCGTTGAGCCGCGAGCCGTGAGCCGTGATGCAACAACATAGCTACTGTAGCCGGCGCACAATTTTATTTTAAGAAAGAAAACTCGTTCTCGGACTCGCCTAAGCTCTGTCGCGTTATCACGATTCTTACAGCATTCTTCCTTTCGCAACAGGGCGTTACGAAAGCACCCCCGTACAACTCGCGACAAAACCATGCGACTAGGGACCCTGGTATCGACACAGTGACGTATCGAGAATTCAGTCGATCGATAATTAATTTCTTGGATAACTTGCGTATCCTGGATTCAATCTATCGATAAATCGTTTCTTGGATACTTCGATTTATCGATAATTAGACGTATCCTTGATTCAATCGATCATGCGACATTTCGGTGACTCCATATGTCGGTCCTTCGATCTATCGACCATCCGCACTATCGATCACTCGAACTATCGACCACTCGATCTATCTATCACTCGATCTATCGATCACGCAATCTATCGATCATTCGATTTATCATTCTATCGATCTATCAATCACTCGATCTCCGGATTATTCGATCTATCGACCACTCGATCTATCAATCACTCGATTTATCGATCACTCGATCTATCAATCACTCGATTTATCGATCATTCGATATATCGATCACTCGATCTATCGACCACTCGATCTATCGCTTTATCGATCTATCTATCACTCAATCTATCGATCATTCGATCTATCAATCACTCGATCTCCCGATCATTCGATCTATCGATCACTCGATCTATCAATCACTCGATTTATCGATCATTCGATATATCGACCACTCGATCTATCGACCACTTGATCTAACGATCATTCGATCTGTCGATCACTCGATCTATCGGTCAATCATTCATTCCTTTTATCAATCATTCGAATTATCGATGAATCTATTCTAGTTATGCGATCTGCCGATCAACATATCTCGAGAATCAATCGATATCTCGATCGTTTGACCTGTCGATAATGTATGAACAAGCATGAGTGCGTCGCGAGATCAGGGCTATTTTTACAAAACTCTCGTGACTGAATTCAGAACGGCGGACTTCTCACAGGCGAAAAGGAAAATTGCAGTCGCGTAATTGCGTGTCGACGCGGTAACGTCGATAAACTTCTCGTCCACGGAAACGTTTCGACGTCAACGAATAAACTTCGTTACGTTATGCGCCGGCGTCTAGAACGTAGCAGCGTTTCGTCGCGGTATCGCGATTCCCGGAGCTTACCGGTCTCTCTTTCTACCTGTAATCGCCCCGTCCCGACGATTCGATGAAACTGTCGGAGATTGCTTGCTTCGACGTGTGAACATCAAGTGTGCACGACGATTGCTCTATAAATATTGATTTCTACGGTTGTTGACTCAATCGGGATACATATTAACCCCTCAGGGGATGCATGGCGAGTAGCGTCGCAAACAATCGGATATTGCTTTTGTTTCGACAAGTATATTCATCATACGAAAAGAATAATTCAAATGTTTTTCTCGTTTCATTCAGCTTTACATTTTTATCCTGTTATCAGTCGTAGCTCCTCGACTGCGGATCTTTATGCAAATAAAAATTGTCTCTAAGTGATCTCTTAAGCTTCTCGATTGCTGCGTTTGTTCTGTGTCCCACCTACTCGTTTTTGTCACAAGTGGGTACACAAAATCCGCGGTTTTCTAATCACTAATGGAAGGTATGGTTCTTTATTGGGGAACAAAGCTCTTTATCATACCATGAAAATTGAGAGAAAATCTGAAACAGAATAACCAAGACAAAAGTAATCTTGAAGAAGCCGATCTTGTTCATTCAACTTCATCAATTTCTTCATCATCGAGGTTCACACGTCCGTAGAAAGCGATGCATATCGAATCGATTTTTAGAAAATCGACTTTTTAGTAATATGTCGGTGAATTTTTCGATCGGAGGCAACGCGCGTAGACTTTCCGTTCGAAACCGTTCGATAAATTAATTGTCCTGGCTGGTTCCTTCGTTGAAATTGATTGCTCGCGAAGGACGAGGCGAGACAACAGATTTTCTCCGGGACTCTTTCTATTTCGCAACGATAGCGAACAGAAACGTAACAAGTTTCCCCGTGATACCGTGGCTCCCGAAGTCGCTTATTCTCCTCGAGGTGAACGTATACGTATCGAGACGTCGCCGCTGCGTCGGAACAATGCGAAACTACCGAGAACGGGCAGAAACAAGTTTATTATTGGACCGCCTCGGCGACGGTTTCCCAACACTGCTACGAACGTGTTTTTATTTAATTGAATACACCGATGGCTCGATGGCGACCTGTAACTCGGTATATACGATTCTCTCTGGTCGTTAGAAATCCGGTGGAAACGATTATGGTCGTCTGCAGTTTTTAAAATCCTGCTGGATTCTATTCGCCGAGCTACTCTCGCGGGAACGATTACGCGATCGTTTGGTATTGCCGTTGACCCTGTGTGCTGCTCGTCGACGTTCGATTCGAAGTATCGGTTGCGATCGGCGCCGTGAAGTTCCGGATTGAAGCACTTAAAAGTGCGCTTAAAAGTAAATCAATTAAGTCTTGCTGATTTGTACAAAGCAACGCGTGCCGGTTACAATTAGGTCATTGTTCAAAAAAATATTCGATCGAAACGAAGCGTTCAGAGCTAGCAATGAAATTTAAACGTTTGTTCGAAAACGTACACCGCGGTTTAATTTTACTTTCGTGGAATTAGCGTTTCGCATAAAGATTCACTTTCTACTGATGATAACAACAATGATCCGGTCGTTCCATCATGGCGGCTCTCGTGGACCCAGCGCCGGCTAGATGACCAACCAGAGTAGGAGAAGCATAGTCATCATCCCGGCGGATATCCTGCCGCCGCATCCGTGATGCATCGCCGCCGGATGCTCTGCAACGAAACGAATTTCCCGGAGTGCATTTAGTCGTGCCGAGGAATATGAAAACGTTCGCCTAACGCCTCCGCTATGCCATACTGCGCCGCATAGCTCCAACGTTCCACGGATGACGAAGATGTACCCCGGCTCGATCTACGCGACGCGGCGCGGCGCGATGAGAGCGCGTCAAGGTTTCCACTTAGTTTACGTAATTACGTAAAATTAGGCGCGAACAGCGCGTCCTAATATGTCGGAGTGGTACGTAAATGAAATTTCGGAAACTCCTGAAACTGCACGGAACGCTCCGCGATCCTGCTTCGCGCTCTTCTTCGAAGTTTCCCGGATCCTTCGGGATCCTGTCGCGCGAAACGAGCCGACGCTCTCGCTGTACCGGAGATTCCGGTTTGATTATGCTACCTGTGCACCGGGTCAGCCCCTGACTTGACTCCTTTCTGAATGCAGTCCGTTCATTAAGCGCAGACACGTGTTCTTTCCGATTAACCTCGTGCAAACAATGTATACGGCGATTCAAGTGGAAATTCGATGTTCTTTTATGGCTTTAGCATAATCCGTGCAATGGCCAGATTCATTATCTTACGGAATAAATTGTAGCAAGAAGCAAGAATGACATTGAAAGGTTAGCTGAACACAAGTTTTGCTCGTCCATTTATGAACTGACAAGCGTACAAGGGATACTTCGGCGAGTGCACTAGCGAAGAGGGAGGGAAAGAAGAGCCCTTCCACTGCCCTAATTTCTCAAAAGCGTTTCTCGCTCGGGGATCGCATTCCGACACGCGATCCCAGCCTCGTGTGCCAGCAGTGTCGGCTCGCTTGTTAGTTACCAGAATGACGGGGCGCGATCGCGAGGATCGAACCGAGCTTTCGTTTCTAGACTGCGAGCATCCGGTTTGAACGCGGAAAGAAGGAAAAAGGCCGGGGGAGCGTTTGTGTGCTCTCGGTCTGCACACCCAGAGCAACTGAGTACACGATGGAGCCGAGGGTGCGACCGTTTTCGCCGACTGAAACGGTGCCGGGCTGAAATAGGTTGACGAGCTTCGTATCGCACTGCTAGCTGGACAAGACTAGACACTTCTGTTGCTAAACTGAAGTTGCTGAAACCGTGTACCTCATAGGTAAACCATGAATCTGTACCTACAACAATTCGGTACGAAAGAATACAATTGAAATGGTTCTACTTGTGTAATAATGAAAATTCTACATTCAATTTATCGAATATTCAAGATTCAATATTCAATGCTGAGTGTACTCTGTGTTCAAGGAGCAAGATTCAACGATGAATGTACATTGCGACCTTCTGTAGTCTCCTAACAAATCAACGAATTCTTTCAAATCCAATATGACGTCAAAAACATGAAGATGCATCTTCGTCCAGCTAGCTGTGTCTCAGGACACCATGGTTCGCCAAGTATAGTGTTTCTTTACCGTTAACAATGTGTACCGTCGCACTGGCAGGATACATCATTCCCGGCGAGCAGGTGTACTGTCCGGAGTCCTCCTTGGTGGCACTCTGTATGAGCAAACGGCTCGATGTGACGGGTCCTCTCTCCGTCACGAGGCTGATACCGCCTCTCGGCGTCTCGAAGTTAATCGCCTGCGAAACAAACAAGACGAACAGCTGGCTCGAGCTATCTGTCTGCGACGTGACCGGCTGCGAATAGACCCGCTGGCGGATAACCGCAGCGGACAAGCAATGATGACACGAACTCTAACGGCGAGATGCATCGGACCGAGTTGCATCGAAAACACGTTCGCGGATCGAGGCTGTCTCTGCCGAATCTTCGGGAACTCGGCTGCAAGCGATTTCGCGAACGCGGTTTCACGCCACGGCCGACTCGGTTCTTGACGTGTTTCACTGACTTGCTGGAATGAGACAGTTTACGTTACTGTTGAATTGTTTAACTCCGTTCATTTTCGTGGAGCATTAATTTCCATTGGTAGGAGATGTACTTGTAAAATGTGAAAATAAGCTTGTTCTATGTGTTCCATGTGTTCAATGTGTTTACTGTATTCAAGGTTCAATATTCAATATGCTCAATGTCCAATGTGCGCAATGTTCAGGATTTCATGCCCAATGGTCCAGGTTCGACGTTTAATGTACAAGATTCAATATTCAATGTGTTCAAGATTCAATATCTAATGCGATCAATGTTCAAGACTGAATGTGCTCAATGTTCAAGATTGAATGCGTTCAATGTTCAACATTCAATGTCCACTGTATTCAATGTTCAAGATCGAGTGTGTTCAATGTTCAAGATTGTATGTGCTCAATGTTCAAGATTGAATATTTTAAATGCTCAAGATTGAATGTGCTCAATGTTCAAGATTGAATATTTTAAATGTTCAAGATTGAATGAGTCCAATGCTCAAGATTGAATGAGCCCAATGCTCAAGATTGAATGTGTTCAATGTTGAACATTCAATGTCCACTGTGTTCAATGTTCAAGATAGAGTGTGTTCAATGTTCAAGATTGAGTGTGTTCAATGTTCAAGATATGATGCCCCATGTTCCAAGTTCAACGCTTAATGTACAAGATTCAATATTCAATGTGTTCTATGTTGAAGATTTAATGTGTTCAATGTTCAACATTGAATGTCCACTGTGTTCAATGTTCAAGATTGAGTGCGTTCAATGTTCAACATTGGACGTTTAATGTACAAGATTCAATATTCAATGTGTTCAATGTTGAAGATTGAATGTGTTCAATGTTCAAAATTGAATATGTTCAATGTTCAATGTTCAATGTACAATGTGTTCAATGTTCAAGATAGAGTGTGTTCAATGTGCAACGTACAATGTGTTCAATGTTCAAGATAGAGTGTGTTCAATGTTCAAGATTGAGTGCGTTCAATGTTCAACATTGGACGTTTAATGTACAAGATTCAATATTCAATGTGTTCAATGTTGAAGATTGAATGTGTTCAATGTTCAAACTAGAATGTGCACAATGTTCAAAATTGAATATGTTCAATGTTCAATGTTCAATGTACAATGTGTTTAATGTTCAAGATAGAGTGTGTTCAATGTGCAACGTACAATGTGTTCAATGTTCAAGATAGAGTGTGTTCAATGTTCAAGATTGAGTGCGTTCAATGTTCAACATTCGACGTTTAATGTACAAGACTCAATATTTAATGTGTTCAATGTCGAAGATTGAATGTGATCAATGTTCAAGCCAGAATGTGCACAATGTTCAAAATTGAATATGTTCAATGTTCAAGATAGAGTATGTTCAATGTTCAAGATAGAGTATGTTCAATGTTCAAGATTTGTTCCAGGTTCAACGTTTAGTGTACAAGATTCGTTATTCAATGTGTTCAAGATGTAATGCCCAATGTGTTCAATGTTCGAGATTGAGTGTGTTCAATGGTCAACGTTCAATGTCCAATGTGTTCAATGTTCAATATCGAGTGTGTTCAATGTTCCAGATTAAATGTGTCCGATGTTCAAGATTCAATGTCGAATATGTTTTACGTGTTCAATGTTCAAGGCACACGATTCAAGATTCACTGTGCAATGTTCAACGTTCGCATTGCGTTGCCCAGCGAATTTTCCAACCTACGCCAAGCACATTTTCTTCGACCGTTCCAGCTGGGCAAGCAGGAAGTTTAGAAAGTCCGTTCACAGAGCACACTACCGGAGTGTCAAGCTGGCAGGAAGATTCCGAAACGGTTTCCTTCGCTTTACTTTTACCTCGTGTTCAAAGTACTACAAATACCGATGGAGTCTCAGGCCTCCTCGAGAACTAAAAGCCACCGACTGTTTTCTCTTTTCAATTTCTTCGCGTGCGTTCAAGCACGTTACGCGACGAGACAAGACGTGTGCCGCGGCATAGTTCGACAAGATTATGGCAGAGCGCAGCCGCGCTGGGACCGATTACCGGTAACGAGGTTCGCAACGTCAACCTGGACGAGAATTCCTTGGGCGAGCAGAGGAAAGGAAAGGACGCTTAATCCTACGCCGGGGCGGCGAGACAGTTTAAAGAAAGTAAAGACCGAATGGAAAGAAAATAGAACGGCTTTTAATGCGTTCCCGGACGGCTTCGCGACGGTCCCCGTTGGTTCCGAGATGGTTCCTTGTTTAACCTTTGTCCCCTTTCGATCAGTCTACGATCGAGAGTTGAAAGGGAGAAAAAGGTTCGCGCGGCTTCTCTTCCCGTGATAAATCTCTCGGGGATCTGCTCGCTCCCCGATCGTTTCTACTCTCATTTCGCCCGGTGAATAATTTACGCTCCGCCACCTGTCGGTATTTCCGCCAGCGGTTCGCACCTTTCTCCGTCTCCCGTTGGTCGTGGAACAATCGGTGTAGCTTGTTAGGTTTCGTGAATAACGACTCGCGTCGGCACTCGATACCGCGGAATAACAATGGAGCCGTTCGTACGGGCGATTCTTTGAACGGATAAAAGAAAAAGAGTATCTTTTCTATGTTGGGTGCCAAGAGCTTTTTTTTCCAGGTTGCCGCGAAGCACAGCGAAACCTAGGCTCGCTGGAAGCTTAAACGCGCGGCCGTAGTCGTCGACAGCGCGGAGCTTTGATCTCATAAGCGAGAGTCCACCGGACCGTTTACCTCGTGATTATGACTCCAAATGATCACGGACGGTGGTTCCGGAGCGTATCTGACCAGGCACGTCAGGTTTATCGTGCTGCCCTTGTTGATGAAGAAATCCGGCCCTCCGGCGATCTCCGTGACTGGCTCTGCAATCAGAAATGGCAGTCGTTTACCCTCCGTTGGCTGCAACCTCGAGACGAAAATAAACGAGGTTGTCCAGAAGTTTTATGACGATTTTTATGCTAAACGAGCATTCTCAACCCGAATTACAACACACACGGAGCAAAATAAAAATTGATTTCGGTTCTGAACAGGTTCAATAGATTGAAAGTAATATAACAATAGTTCTAAATTCCTCTTACGTGTTTATTATTATAGATAGATATTACGTGTTTAATATCCAAGGTGTACAATGTTCAATGTGTTCAAGATTCAAGGTGTTCAATGTTCAATGTATCGACTGTGTCCAATGTTCAATGCTTGGGATGTTCAATTTCAAGGTGCCCAATGTTCAATGTATCGACTGTATTCAATGCTCAATGTTCGGGATGTTCAATTTCAAGGTGCCCAATGTTCAATGTATCGACTGTGTTCAATGCTCAATGTTCGGGATGTTCAATGTTCAAAGTGCCCAATGTTCAATGTATCGACTGTATTCAATGCTCAATGTTCGGGATGTTCAATTTCAAGGTGCCCAATGTTCAATGTATCGACTGTGTTCAATGCTCAATGTTCGGGATGTTCAATGTTCAAAGTGCCCAATATTCAATGTGTTCAATGTTCAATGTTCGGTGTGTTCCTTATTCAAGGTGCCCAATGTTCACTGTCGTGAGTTGTGTTCAATGTTGAAGGTGTCGAAATGTTCAGTGTGTCCAATGCTCATATGATTGAAGGTTCAAGGTTCACATGATTCAAGGTTCCATGTTCACGTGATTCAGGGTTCAATGTTCATATGATTCAATGATCAATGTCCCGTTACATAAAAAAATCAGTCTAACAATACAAAGTATAAGTAGTTCCTATCCATCACCGACAAGGAGACAGAAGCACGAGATCAGAGGCGGAACATTCCCCCGTAATTACGAGAGTTGGGTGGGAAGGGCTCGCCCAAGGACCGAGGAGCTCTCAAGGGCTTCCCAGGAGAACCCAAGGGAGTCGAGCAGACCTCAAAGGACATGCGGTCGGCAACCAACTAGAGACATATTCGTCATAATTATCGCGACTCGGAAAAACAACACGCGGCGCAGTCTGTGACGCGTTTCCGGCTCCCTTGGGAGTCCTTGGAGAGACCTCGGCATAAAATAATTACAACGTTTGGCTTCTCGAGGTGGCCGCCGGGCTTAATCAGCGATTTCGAACTTTTCGAATTAACCTGATCCTCTTCCATGGAGTTTGTAAAATTTCCGCGGTGGTCATTCGCGGGTTCTCGTCGGCCGTTGATGCTTATAAGGAGTACGGAAAACTGTATTTGTTGCACTCGGTTAGCATGCGTTTCCAGACGAGCGAAATTTATTTTTATTTCCACCTGTTTATGCTGAGTTTTTACTTCTTTCTCTGTGCGGGTAAGCGAGACGGATTACAGAAGTCAATTTATATTCCTTTTGATCTTTTGAACTCCGTCACTCGGAATATTTTCACAATATTTTTTAACAAATTTTTTTTAGCAACATTTGGTATATTTTTGCTCCGAAGAAAATCAATATCGGAACTGCCAGCAGAAGCCGGTAAAGTTGTATTTGAATTCGTTTTATACGCACGCGTTACTATACTATTGATTTATTCATGTGGAAACCTGCAATGAATTAATCGGTAATAATCCGGGTTTCTTTGGCGGAAAATTAACGTGTTTACGAATGTTTCAAGTTTTTCTCATTTTCGCTAAACTGGGAACTGCATTTCGAACCGAAGCCCGACAGAACTGATTCCTGCAGGACCGTTGCTTAATCCTGTTTCGATAATCCTTTGCCGTCTGGACATTCGGCCCAGCAGCAAACCGTTTAAACTAACTGGAAACCGAGCGATATCAAAAGAACCAAAGGGCAGATTTAAATAAAGTAATTCTGATCCCCGGTTTGCCGTGATCCGCCCTCGCAGAAACAGCTTCTTGCGATTTCTGTACTTTTCTGCAACAATCCTCGAACATTCGCCCTAATTTCCGTAAAAAATAATGCTCGTTCCGAGCCCGACGCTTTGAAAATATATCGATGTTATTACCGGGCTGAGAAACTTTATGCAAATTCCAATTTTCATGGATTGCTCGTGCAAACCAGGATAAGGGAGAATTTATCTCGTCTATGGCGAAAATAGGGCAGAAATGACATTAACGTTGCCACGTTTCACTACGTAGTCGCAAGGCAATTCGGCCCACAATCTGGTTGTTAAAATTTTGTCTGGTTAAAATATTGTTGCAACAGCTTACCGCGTTAGTATAACGATTACTCTTACGGCGCTGCTACAAATTTAATGCAGAGCGCTTTGGGGGAATTATATAATACCATTTTATTTTCAAATATAAATTCAGTTTGAAATAACTGCTCCGCGTTTATGGTACGCGTGCGAGGGAATTAAAAGACTGAGAATGAAAATTAAATTCGCGTTAACTGCGCAGAACGAGAAAGAACGTTCACAATTTGCTGAGGGACAGAGTAAATTAGAAACAGAAAAAATGGCGGAAGATCTCATCGGCAATAAAACCAACTTTTGGTCAATTTACAATTCAACTGCGAATCTTGTGTGCGAAATGAAAATTAAATAAAAACGCTATACTATTCAGTTTTGCTGTAAAAACTCGGAATGTCACATGGAATTGAACAGATTTCAGAAGAATCATTGTTATTCTGTGTATTGCTATTCTCTTCGTTTCGGTTATGGTCTCTGAAGCGGACCGTTCCATCGAAGATGAAAAACCGAAGTTGGGAAGGATAGGCTTGTGCGGATAAGCGATTCCCTGTAAAACAGGCGAGAGGATTAACTGTGAGCAGAGGAGAATATGGGTGATAGAAAGTTTCGCTGGTTCAATACGGCGGCGAGTGATTTCGAATCCTGGCGCGACGCCAACCTCTTTCCAGTCGGTTAAACTGAAATAAAGGATGTCATATTGAGAATTTGCCGCAAGTAATGTCCTCGGCGGTGGGCCGCAGCTTCGACAACGCTGGCTGGCCCTTCAAAAGATACCGATCCTGGACCGGTTCCGGTCCTAGGCGGCGAACTTCCTCGTAGAATTGGAATTCCAGCCCTGAGAGGAAGAAGAAACTGATCCCTGTTCGATCTGAACTATTTATTCGGCCGGCGTGGCACGTGTCCCGATAAAACTGCATCGTCGTCGCCACCAGGGGAACAACGATCCGAATCCGAAGCGATAGTAATCGCCGATCGTCCGGCGCGGCGCAGCGGTCGAAAATAACCGCGAGCTTTTAGCGAGCCTTCCATTAGGATCGCGTTCGCGGTCGAACGGCGCGGTGTCTCGTGGAAATTTATCGTTCGGCTGTGATTAATCCGTCGCGAAAACATATTACGGCTTGCTCCGGCAAACCGCCGACAAACGCCTGTCCCGCTGCATTCCAGGTAAACGGATATTTGCAATTAATCGATCGCCGCTTTCAAAGTTCCGTGAATAATCGTTGAACTTGTCAGGCCGCTCCCGTTCGCTATTGCGACGCGTTGGGGACCGTCCCGGCGATAACTGTCCGAGCTCGGCGAAATAAGTTCTGTACATACCGACGCGGCGCGAGAACGAACTGCTGTAATTTTGCGATACGTCCGATTCAGCGAACTTTCGCGATCCCCTTCGGTCGCGGGAATCGCGTTCGATTCGTTGCGAAAGAGCCCGATGAGCGCGAGCCCCGAAAAGAGACACAGGATTTATGCTTGTTCAGGGCATATGCGAAAATAATTATATGTGAAAACGGTGGAAGAAATATATTTGATTGTAAGAAGACGTTGTCGGAGGTGTCTACAAGACGGGCGCACAATTTGAACTGATGGCGAGGGCGGCGCACAGTGGGCAATTTGGACGAAGTCGGATTCAAAATCAGAGAACTTTCGATAGAAATGAGGTAGAGCGATGAAATTTTTTTTAAATTAAAGCTGAAACTTTGTAGAATGTGGGGAAAATAGGGAGATTATGGTACGAGCGTTTTTTAACCTTGAGAAAATTCGTTAAACTTGCAGAATTTCAAGAAAATTGTGGTTTTTCCGATACCACGCGCGGAAAAAATTTTTTTAACATGCTATACATCATTTCCCATAAGATAATTGCACAGTTTTAAAGGTAATATGCAATGTAATAACTAGTTTCTTTCTGTTTTGTTTATTTTTATCGAGATATAAAAATCACTTTGAGTTTCCTCGTTGAAAAGGGTAAACTTTAATTGTATGGTTCAAGAGAGAAACCCGAATATAAAACTATAAGGGTAAATACGGTGAGAAATTAATAGTTACTGAGATATTGCAGGTGTGCTGAAAATTTCGATACAAGTGACACGCGTTGGAGCGTTTCACACGAGCATATACGAAAACATTTGATTTTCTAGCAAGACCAGTCTGAATTTGCATTCAACGCATTAATTGAAATCGGAACGAACTTTCGGGACAATATTATGTTCATTTAAAATTCTCAATGGAACAATGACGTCGAAAGACAAGCGTTTCGAAGCACAATGGTTCGCAAATACGACCAATGAACCGGGTGCGCGCCGTTTCGTGCGGAGAGCACGAAACAACTGCGTCTTATTGTGCTATGAATATTTCGGAAACCATTCTCGCAACGATCCAAATGGAAATGGAAATTTTCGAAAACCCTTGGAAAACGACGGAGAACTAGTCGCGTTACGAGCTTTCCATTGACTAGCGTGACTATACCCAACGAAAGCTTGTTGCAAATGGTACGACCCTCGTTATCCTGACTCATGGCTCCCGATATTTCGTTGTTGCAATTTCTTCGGAAACCTTGCAACCAGTTCTTTATGGTTCCGAAAATCTCTTAATGTTGCCCTTCTTTGAATTGCTAACGGCTTTTGCATTTCTACGACTCCTGCGTATACCAGTTGTTCCTTGGAAATATTGGAGTTTCTGGATCCTTGTCACGGATCTCGGAGTGGGTATCTCGTTGCGATTCCATTGTAAAATATTTATATCGCTGATGTTTGCAATTTCACCGCAAATCTCGAAATTCTGATCTTTTGCAAATGTATTTCAGAAGTGTGGGACTGTACGCAGTCCCGCTATGAAAATTGGAATTGTGACATTTTGCAGTGTAATCGTGACGTAACGTTCTAAAATTCCTATGACCATGTGAGTTGTGGTCCTTTTGCAATTCCAATCAGAATTCTGAAGTTGTAGGCCCTTGCGAACCCTGGAATTGATGCTGCTTGCAATCGAACTGTGAATCTGGAAATTCTGATCTTTTGCAATTGTACTTCAGAAGTGTGGGACTGTAATGCAGTCCCGCCATGAAAATTGGAATTGTGACATTTTGCAGTACCATCGTGACGTAACGTCCTAAAATGCCTGTGACCCTGTGAGTTGTGGTCCTTTTGCAATTCCACGAAGAATTCTGAAGTTGTCAGTGCTTGCGAACCCTGGAATTGATGCTGTTCGCAATCGAACTGCGGATCTTGGAATTGTGGAGCTTGCAATTCAATCGCGAACGTTGGAATTGCAGGCCTTCCCAACCTAATTATAAACCCTGGAATTGCGACTTCTGCGATTCCACCGAGAGCCTTAACCCTTTACAAATCGATTGAACATCGTGCTTCATGAACTTCGAAATTACAGCTCTTTGATTTCGCACGAAGCTTGGAATTGCAGTCGCGTGGCATTTACTGAAACCCTGTTGCATTCAATAACGGTCAACGTGAAGCTATTGCGCCTAACCTGAAGCTTAAATCTTTGCGCGCATAACCGGGGAACGATCCGTTATCGTGTGAAACACATTTTCGCTTGTGCGCGAACGCCGCCGAGACCGAGAACGGAATCGTCCGGACTCGAAATTGAAAATAGAAGGTAATTCTTCGAAGAGTCTGGGAATCGAGTCGATTAGACTCTGCTGCAGGATTCCAGTGTATCAACGTCGAGGAGAATTGTATTCTTGGCGAGGCGTCGATTTAGTATCCGGCCATTTTGTTCGGGGGGTTTTTTTTTGCGCGGTAGCACGAGGAGCAGCGGTGATTCAATTGCGGCCGAAATCGCGGTCGAGTTACGGATCCGGTGGCCCTGCACGATTTATTTCCTCTGCCGTTGCAAGGGGGGTCGAGCAAAGATCGATCAACGACAGAGATCGATGGCTCGGTTGGATATTAATTTGTCGGATCGGTCGGACGCTACGGATTCTGGTGGCCGCGCAGTGCTCGGGATAAACCCAAGATAATAGGAAACCGAGTCCGAAACCTGAAGCAATGCTGGCTCCGCTGGATACTACGGTTCGGCTTGACACAAGATTAAAGCGATCGCGTTTCCCTTTGCACACTGTATCATAGACGGATACAATGATAGCGCAGGTGTTCCACGGAATTATGGAAACCCCTCATATTCGATCACTCGTTCGCCGAGCAAAGAAACCACGGCTTCGGATCAAATAGCATGAGAAAGAAAAGGGACGATTCGAAACTGTAAAATGATATTGCGTGTGAACAAAGCAGGGCTTGCAAACTGTTATAGAGAATTCTGTGACACTGTCATAATGTCAATTTATGTTATGTACTCTGGTATTTACGCAGTCTTTTTAAGCCGGCCGGAATGGGTTTGACCTCGACGGAGTTGATCGTCACGCTATAGTCGTGCGAACGGTCAATAGACAAAGCTAATTATTCAGATTTTGCGACCGATGGGTGGTGAGGTTATAATTTTCCGTGACGATCTTCAATAAATTTAGTATTTGCATGTACGATGGACGTTAGCGTACTGTTTCTCAAGCACAGATTTCTTTTAAGGCACAATTCGAAGTATTTTGAACTACCCTTGTGGTAGGGGTGTAGTCTTGAAACTTGTCACAGAGGATTTTCTTTTGGGCCCTATCGAATAGTATGAAGAAAGATCAGTTTGGTATGGGGGCACATGTGACCATCATTTTCAACTATTCCCTTCGGCTCGGCATTTCTCGCTGAAGTTTAATTTTTCGGCACTAAGAAATTTAAATCTGTAGATACAATCCCGGTCTGCCATTTCAGGGAGACGGGGCACTGTTAACGGCGTATATTCGGATGAGGTGTGTCTTGGCCATTATCGTGGTCTTTTGTGCGAATGACTCTTGTTGGATAGTTTGCCGAGAATTTCCTTGCGGCGGCATCGTAACGTGGCATACAGACGGTCATCCTGGTTCACGCTCGAAAGCGCAGTTTGATCGTGTGTATCCATTGAGGAGAGAAATAGAGAGAGAGAGAGAGCCAGCGCATGCACCGCTCTCGCTCCCGACTCGTTAATAATATATTAATCTGAGAAATATTCATGGGTTTCCGAAGAGTCGCCCGACAGAGAAAAACAAAAGAGCCCCCGCATGCTTCGAACGGTTCTGTGGACTGTGACGCGCGCGAAGCGAAGAGAAGACTGGCTCCGTCATCGTTCGAGCAGCTCGTTTGATTATTCAATGGCACTTTCAAACTGTTACACGGGCCCTGATACGATCAAACAACTTTCCACGTCGTTGGCTATGGAATCTTACCAGTCTTCTTGAGTCCCGAGCCCTGGAAGCAGGTCGATTAGTCTCACGCTCGGCCGAACTAATTATCAAACATCTCCGAGATAAGTTCGCGGTTTTCGGAACGCTTATTTTCACCACCTTGCTCGAAAGCATCGCTCCTCGTTTATTTCCGCTAGGGAAACGTGCTGACAAACTTCGAAATTTCTTGTTCCACAACCTCTACGTAATTGTAAACACAACCGTGTAATACCCTTATTCCTGAAAATGCTTCACAAGTGCCTCCTGGTGTGCTGCTAACACTCGCCGTCCGTCTTTGTCGCGAAACAGCAGTGTTTATTGCTATAACGTTGCTTAACGCTAGGTTTACGAGACCCGTCAAAATGACAAAAAATGGCAAAAAATTTGGGCAGCACATTCTTGTTATTTTTATAAAGTAATGTAAAATGGTCACTTCCAGCGCTCCTTAAATCTAAGCAGAAAGCACTTTGGGCTTTTATTTGTTCAAACTGAATTTTTGAAAAATCATTCTTTGCGTGTTATTGTATTCATTGAGTCAGTTTTTTTTTTTGGTATGCACATTTATTAAGAAACGTAGATTTAAATGTAAATCATTAATTGGCAATTATTATATGTACGCTACGCAACTTGAATCGGCCATTTCCGAGCCGAAAAGCTACATTTTCGCGAGCTGTCAATATACTTTCGGCGAGGTCGCGTTTCGCAAATCCGCGATAAAGTTGTCACGCTCTTGCCGCTCGAAATACGATCCTAATGGAAAAGCGCAGTCGAAAAATTTTCCGCTTGCCTTTCACCGATAAAGTCGGTTCTCCCCACGGTCGGAGCAATTTGGCAAAGAATTCAATTACGCCTCAAAAATATCCCTGCGAAATTGATGAAAGATAAGGGCCCCGTGGAACTCCCTTTATCCGGGAGTGCGATCCCTAATGAAATTCTTAACTGCCGGTTATTAAAATCATTTTGTCCGTTCAATAAAGTCGACGTTATTGGACCAAACGAGATTTTCTTGCGGAATTCTTCCGAAGATAGGAGAATCCCTGAAATATCGGCCCATCGAGTTTCCTCCGTATCTAAGTTTCGAGCTTATCTGCGGCCAATTCGCGTGCGGAAATGTAACTCGTTCGAACCTTGGTTACATATTATTTCGGGTCGTAACGTACGAGAAGTTATGTCAACAGGAAAACCACTTTTCCTCGGATTGTCGCGTTATTCAGTTTTCGTACGAAATCATTTAACATTCTATGTTTTAGGCAATCAAATATTCATTCAATTAATTTCTCAAGTTCTCTCTAAAATCCTGTTTCAGAAATGCAGATGTCACATCTCAGGCATACAATTATACTTCTTAGAAGACGGTAGATTTTGTGGATTTGTGACGAAAATTAGTAAAATTGACCCCCGTTTAACACGATCAAAAAACTGTTTAAAAAGACAGTGCGTATGTACTTTATGTGGCTATTTGATTGCCACACAAAATGTTTACTTCGCATAAAAATCGTGTTATTCACAGCTTTGTTATCGCAAGTTATTCTTTATTATCTTAAAATATGTCGAACCCCGTTCCTTCCTTCTGCGTGCGAATCGAACCTCGGCACAGTGTTTATTTTCCAGCGAGAAGGAAAATCGTATCGCGAAAGCCGCGACGCCATCAGCAAATCACCGGCCGACGTGTTTTCCGCTTTGACTTGCAAATTTGCCGCGTAGAATCGTCGCAGGAAACGTAGACCCGAGGTTCTAACTGGGTTATAGTTATACCGGGCACGCGTGACAGAAACGCGAGCGTCACGGAGCGACGGCAGACGGGAAAGTCGACGATCTTTCGAACAAGAGTGAACAGACTTCGTTTCATCAAAATTCTTGATCCCAAAATTGACTGCAAAAATTAGCTGAATAATGAGATTTATAAGTGCTGATTTTTTATTTTAAGAGGGCCGGTGGCATTCTGATGAAGTGCGAAACTACATACGCATAGAAGAAACCCATTCACGTATACTAACTTGCAAGGGTTCACGGGACCTCAAACTGACGCTTCAATATCACAATGAGTAATTCAGAAGTGGTCAATTAGGTTTCCTAAAAGTCCAATCTAGGACTGTGTGGTCTCCAAAATATCTATTTTTACCTTATCGTGGAGTAATTTGTAATATTCGGAGGCATACTGCCTGTCACGAGGCGTTCGAAGCAAGCGTGACGTCACAAGATGGCCGCCGCTGACAAATTTTCTTAATATCGAGAGATTTAGCATTCGGTATCGAAAAAATAAGACCGTACAGTCCTAGCCAGGACATGTACAATGACGGTGCTGCGTATTTTTAGTTGATTACTTACTTATTTAAACACGAAAAACGAGTCCTCCTGAAACAGCATCTCGCGGTTCCGACATTTTTCACTACTAGCGCCACTGTCACTTTTCAAGTAAACACTGCACGACGCGATAGAGTATGGTCGATAATGCAGGTCGATAATGCAGGACAACACGGAATATAGGTTTACCTATGTACCATATAGACTACAATAAAATTAACATATTTCGAATTGTGCCTTAAAAGAAGTCTGTGCTTGAGAAAAAGTACGCTGTTCAATGCAAACGTCCATCGTACATGCAAATACTAAATTTATTGAAGATCGTCACAGAAAATTATAACCTCACCACCTATCGGTCGCAAAATCTTAATAATTAGCTTTGTCTATGTATTGACCGTTCGCACGATTATAACGTGACCATCAACTCCGTCAAGGTCAAATCCATTCCAGGATTGTTATTGTGCAATTTGTTTTAACGAAATCATCGCTGTTTAAACATCGACAATTTCTCGAGACTGGGTAGTTTGGTGTTCGAATATTTTCTGGATCCGCTGGCTCGACAGGATATGAAACTAGCTTCGCGAGGAGGGTCGTGCCAGGATTAGCATCATGAAAAATGTAGGCGGAGAACCATAGGACGGACAGTGTTGCGTGGTTTGATCGCGGGAAGGGCTATCGAGGGGCGCGGAGCGTCGCGCAATCAATTTCTATCGGTAATGGCGTGGACGGTAGATTATTATCGGAGGGCGTAGGAATGCTCATCCCGGTGATAGAAGGACGGTGGATATGGGCGCGTAACACATGGGGTCCGGGCTCCTGGAACCGAAGAGAGAGAGAGAGAGGCTCTCTCGCACAGACACAGGATTCCCTCGAACGGATTCGGGGAACGGTAATAATGCATGCGCCGCGCCGGTTGCACACGATCTCGTGTCCCGTTTCGTCCCGTGTGCTCGTCCCACGCCTAAGCCACATCGAATACCGTCAGCTGTGTGTATGTATATCCGTCGGGTGAACGTCCTCGATCACGGGGGAAGGGACGACACTAGGATGGGACGGCGCACGGCATAGTCCGGCATTATTGTCCTTTCGAACGCCGGTCACGATTTTCAGCCGCAATGGAAATCGCTTTTCGACGCTGAGCGAAGCTTTCCCGCTTTCCGTGGGACAGACCTGCTTTCCGGGGCTTCATTATTGATCCCGGCCTCTTTTCACGTTCCCGAATAATTTATCTCTCTGCTTTCTCTCTCTCTCTCTCTCTCTCTCTCTCTCTCTCTCTTTCTCGGCAAAGGTGTTGTTTGGACCGGTCATGTGGAAACTGATGGCCCGTACCGATTCCAGATAAAACGCTATACCGAATCGAACGATCCGGCCGCGGCTTACCAAGGTCCCTCTCTCCCACTCTTCAGCTTTCTCTGACCCCCGATGCCGCGCCATGGGAAATTTCAGGTTCAACTACTACGGAAAAGTTCGTTGACAAATTGCCGGCTATCGCCTGACGTAACGAGCTCGTTGCTCCGTCGTGATAGCTCCAGAAATAACAATTCGTCGACCTGCGAATCACCGGGGTCTATCACCAGCGGACCAGAACTTCTCGTTAGAGCTTTCGCTAGCCGGACCACTCGGTATCTTATCCAATGTATTATCCGAACTTTGCTACTGTGCCCTCTACCGTGTTCCTCGACCCCCACGACTACAATATTCTCTCAGTAACTGTGCAAAAGATATCTCTACCGTATCTGTTAAAATTTTATCCCTACCACTGGGAGGATCTCCTCGGAACCAGTGAATTTTTATAGTTTTCAATTTTTTTTTGTGAAACTTTTACCATCGTATTCGTATCTTTTTTCTGGTTAGAATGACACCCAACACGATATAATTAGGATCGTAATTAGTTGTGTAACAAGCGATTGACATTTATAGTAGAGACACGGATTCTGTAAATGCGAAGTCCGAATCTTGAATCGCTTGTTGTACAAGTGATTATGATCGTAATTATATCGTGTTGGGTGTCATTCTAGCCAGAAAAACGAGACGAAAACGATAGTAAATTGATGAAAAACCAAAAATAGGAAGTTATAATTTCGAATTTGAAAGGTTGAGCTCGCGCGTGTCTTTTGATGTTTGCCGAATGCCGTGAACCTCGGTTCTTCTTTCTCTATCAATCGCTATCCTTCTCTACGTTCGGAACACTAAGAATGTAGTACCTCTTCTATAACTGTGACTCTGCAGACCCGTAATCGTTATTGGACGTTAACGCGACCTTTGTACAATGTTAAAGAAAATTACGATGCTTAGCTAGCTCTTTGTTACAAACTGTTCGTGCGGCATGAATATTTCGGAAAGCATTCTTGCAGCACTGCAAATGGAAATGGAAATTTTCTCTGGAACCGTTGGAACGTACCAAATGACTAACCGCATTACGAAATATCCATTAACTGTCGCAACTGCAATGGGACAACTTGGAATTAATGGAACGACTCTTGTTCTTGGGAACTCTGTATTCTTGGAACGACGGCTCTTCGCATTCTCATGACAAAACTGCGAATTTTATGCATTTGAAACGAGCAGGCGAAAGTTAAAACAGCGAACAATTCAAAGAACCTAGGAACATCGATGCTTCGTGTTCTACCTATCAAGATTAATAAAAGAAAAAATGTATCATTCATAAACATAAAGACCTACAGTCTAATCCCGTGGCCCACGCACAAGGATCCGCATCGATAGGATTCATTTTAAACAATACAGGGTGAACAAAATTGGATATCTTACTCCTTTTTGTTAAAGGAATTCGCATCGATTGCTAAACGTTTGTGAGTGTTTCGTACTCAAGGTCACTTGAAGGTCATGGTGTTATAGGTCGTCGAACATAGGTATTGACATTAGCTGTTGCGCGACGCTAATGAAAATGGTATGTACTCTCGTTTTAAAAGAACGCTGACAACCTTGGAATATCGCAAAAAATATGACCTCGCGAAAACGTTCTGCCCGCCATACCATGCACCGCGCTGAACTCGTAAAAAGAATGGTCCCGTTAATTTCCGGTAGGTCGAATACCAGGGTAACCGATCAGGATTTATACAACTCAGGATACTTCGCATGGCTAGCAAGGATCATCCGGTCGATGCGTCTTTTCGTTCCCGCATCGATAAGACTTGCATCGCGGTCGCTGCGAAAGCAGACGTCTAACCAAGCAACCAAGCAGCGTTGCTCCGCGGTCTGAGGAAATTGTACACCGGCGATAAGCAGGGCCGGTGATCGATGGGTAGAATCAGCCAGTTCACTGGGTCAATTTGTCCTGTTGAAGTTCGCGCGGGCGATCGATCGGTTAGTCCTGCAGGTGCTGTCGAATCTCCTTCGAGGCAGCCACTAAGGAACGGATGGATTATTCCTTGAGGAGTGAATTCTCGAGGTGCCGCTAGTACCTCGTAAAACGTCTGCTGTACCGATATCCCAACCCTCCCTCCTTCTCCCTTCGTCGTTCGCTGAAAGTTCTCCGAGGAGAAGCAATATGCCGTTGAAGGGGGCACCGACGCCACCGACGCCACCGACGCCACCGACGACGCTTAGGGACAACCTCCTCCAGAGGAAATGAAGATCTCTTGCTGCTGTCGAGTTCCGCTCGAGCGGACGCCGACTCGGGCCGCGTCATCCCGGAAAATGCAGAAACTCGACTGATCCGAACACCGCCTTAAAGAGTAGTCGGGGATCGCAGAATCATCTTTCTTATCGATCTATCACCGCCCCAGCTCTTACACAAAGCTCAATCGATAAGTACAGTAAAACCTCGCTCTTGTTGCAAACTTGTTCAGTGATTTCTCGATATATGTCGCCAAGGCCTGGGTGATAAACGTCGCGGAATTATCCCCACTACCCCGGGGTATACCCCGTGAGGGGCCGCGAAGCTAGAAATACGTCTCCTAGACGATACACGACGCTGACAAGACCCGTGTTTACTGACATATATCGAGAATTCACTGTAATAGCTCGTTGCATGTCCCAATTGTCCCATATCTTTATACAAAGCCAAAAAGTACGGTAGTACCTCACTCGACGCAACTTCGTTTACTGCGCGGAATCCTCGCTAGTTGCAAATTGAATTTTTAAATTTTGCTTTGAAAGCAATTACAGAGAATCATAAAACGTTCGTACTTCCTGAATCGTTTTCCCGTCTTCATTTCACTCGTTCTTATTTTACACTCTCCCACGAAGTAAATAAAAAGAGAAACTTCTGTGCAAACGGTTGAAACTGCAAAACCCAGCCAGTATAAACAATTTACACGAGCGTTTCCTTTCTCTTCTCGTTCCCCCGTTTTTCGCCGTATCTACATCCGGAGAGTTAGAGATTGTGTAAGTAACCGATTACATTGTACTACTTACAGTCTGTGTATACAGTAGCCAATAGGTTCCGCGACAATATTGATTTTTTTCTGTAATTGTTTGTACAAGCACAGGAGCCTCAATATTGATATAGCCACGGGTAACCGAAACCTATTATTTTAACCTTGTTTTCTCCCGCCGTTTCTGCGTTGATACGTAACGTATTCTTTCATTATTTCTACCGTACTTTCTGTGACCGTGTGCTTTCCTGCGAGTACAAGCTTCAATTAACTGCTTTACAATAACGGCGATTCAACGCGAGGCTTTCTTTTGTTACGGGCGCCATTATTGTAAAAGCGTCGCGAGAATTACCCGAGGATTCAATAAAACTATCCAACGCCGTGGACGCGGAAAATTCACAATATGCTTCTTATAATACAATAACGCTCGTTCCATAAGCACGGCGTTATGGCGTACTATCTAGAAAAATTTTCCACCTTGTTAATCCCGTATAACGACAATGGTATTACAAACAGCATTAAAGCTTGATACTACCAAGCACACCAAATTTCATTAGGATCTACGTGATGTGGGAACATTAATTTATCTTTATCTACAAAATATTAACACTATTCCTACCACTGCCGGTCAAATTGACCTTTCCAAACTTCTGCGTACAATTTCGTACATACGACATTATCACAGTGTACAACTGTGTACATATGTACACTGATACAATGTATATGTTATGAAATGTATGTACATATTGCGTCAGCCGCGCGTAATACCGACACGAAGCGATTTTGAACCAGTTCGTCACAAGAATATGCGCGTTTTGAACTACGACGAGTGGTATTGAATTATGTGCATTCTGAAAGTTTCTCCATGTTTAAAATAAGAAATCAAATGTTTTTTATGTGTAATTTAATTACTTATTTCGTTCGGCAAGCACTTTCTCGCTATTTCGTAAATCTTTGACATATTTTCTAAGTGAGACTTCTTTTCATGCGGACCCTCTCCACCGCATAAAAGAAATTTTCTTTAATATAATAAAAAATTATTTGTTACAGCTATTTATAAAGTTTCTGAATATTTTGTTCGTGCCGTTTCTTTTATGCGGTGCCTATCTACCGCACAAAATCAGGTTTGACCGTACAAGAAGCGTCGGCGGGTTTAGTGTTAAAAAATCATCAATCTTCCCGGAAGATGGAAATCAATTTCAGCGGAGCGAAATGAAAGCTGTTATTGCGGTGCAGTTTGCGCGTCGAACGAAGTGGACAATGAGGAAGCGGCAGCCGGGGTGGTCCGAGACAACAACCGTGGCAACTAATTGTAAGTTCGTTCGGGCTTTGTCCGGCTAACGAGTCAATTTTCACCGGGGGGGGACGTATGTATTTGCCTAAGAATGCGCAAGCACTTGGGCCAGAGCGACGTCACCGAAAATGGAGCAGAGAGACGTAGTAGAGAAGCGGGGATAGGTGGCGGGGCGGGGATGGACAGCAAATCATGACTGACCAAAGAGAATTCGAGAAACTCGGGGAGAAATCCCTGAGGTCTCCACCTCTTCTTGCCTCTTGCCCCTTGCCTCTTGCCCCTTGCCTCGCTGCGCCTCGGTAAACAGTCCTACGGATAAACCTGTTATACCTCGCTATAAAATGTCACGGGAATAACAAGACCGGACTAGCTAGATGATTACTAACGTCAATGTTTGCCCCGTGCCCAACGATCCGCGATAAGGATATACCTGCGTCCGCGAAGTCATCCACCAGCTCTTCGAGCAAACTTCAACGACGTTACCTTAGTTACCGACATCTTGGTCATCTTGACCACAGCTGTTTCTCCATCGACTTTTGCGGACGGTCCTCTTAACCCTTTCCTTGGAAATACGCAAATTCCATTTCATCAATTCCTTGCTAGAATTATTCGTACTAAACATTGTCGGACTTATTGGTACGTACAAGAGCAGTCCAACAGCTCTAGCTATTAGGGGTATCCACGAGTAATCAATTATCCGCAAAGAATTTGTTTTGCCTTTAGTTCTGTACCGACCTTTGAAAAGGAAACACGTATTCTTTCACAGTTTTCGGTAAAGCAGCCTGTGTTATAAGAGCGGGATTGAACATTTGCAGGAAAGATGGAAAACTGTCCTTGATAACGATGGAGATTATATAATAAATTAAGAAATAAAAACTTGAATTTTAAGTTTGTTTTAGATTTCACAATAATTGATTACTTATGGGTCCCCCTGATACTTGAATGCAAAGAAAATAGCGTAGGCGACACCTTTCATTTTAAGACGACACTAAATTCAATGTTGTTCGAGATTCTAATGTTACATCGTAAGACAAGAGGTTGATACTTTTCTTCGGTTTCTTTATACGAGTTCTTTGCAAGTTTGGAGGGGTGAATGTGTTCAGTTTTGTGAACATACGCATTGCAATTTTTCGAGGAATCCTGGCGGACCCAGTCTACACCTGTCTAGTCTTGCCAGATGGCGTGGGGGTTAAATTAAAAACGGATTGCAGGACGAAAGCGGATCGAGTGGATGTCGTGAAACGTCTCCGGCTAGCTTTCAACCTGAAGACGTACTCCTACGGCGGAAATGAAGGTCTCCGAGCTGTCAGCCGCACCCCGCAACTTGGTCAGCGAACTAAGGAAATGCTGAAACAGACCGGCAGATAATCCAACCTCGGCCCCGAATGCTCCAGTATTCCTCTTCTCTCTCTCTCTCTCTCTTTCTCTCTCTCTCTCTCTCTCTCCCCCTTTCTCTCCGTGTTCAAGACCGACGAAGTGGTTTCGCAACTTCCGAAGAATTATAAGATACTTCGAGGAGAGCCGATCGATCCTCGATACTTCGAAGCTTCCGAGGCCGAAACCGGAAGCCTCCAAGTTTATAGTCGCGGCAAGTTTAGTCTCGTTGTTCCGCGGGAATCCGCTTCTTCGATTCTATTTGTTTTTCGT
Organism: Halictus rubicundus; assembly: GCF_050948215.1. Classification (NCBI taxonomy): domain Eukaryota; kingdom Metazoa; phylum Arthropoda; class Insecta; order Hymenoptera; family Halictidae; genus Halictus; species Halictus rubicundus. Next base: position 12,001,131 of record NC_135155.1, on the reverse strand, counting down.
TCGGTTATCCTCTGAACGAGAGAAACGGGTATTAATCGACCGTGGGTCTTTATGCTAAAATTGCTTTACGCCAATGGAAAATCGTCTGCAGCCATTGCGTAAAGTAAAAGGTAGAATTTAATCCCTGCTTTAATCCTGCGTTGATCCTTTAGCCGTCCCTTTGTTTTACCAACTTCGTTTTGCCTTCGTCGAGTTGACTGTGTGGCAAAAGAACAATGCGATGGAAAGATTAATAATTCACTTTGCGGATTTATTCGGTGAGTATGAAAATCTGATGGGTAACGAGATAAGCTCAACCCTGTGCCTTGATTTTCTTCATCTCTTCATTTGTTTCATCCCTTCAATTTATTTCGCAATTGGCACAATTTTAATTACTTTGCCGTCAATAATATCCTATAGAAGACGGAACATTTTATATTTAGTCTAACGGCTAAACATTGGAAACAACATTTCGACTTAGGTGAAGACTTACGGTGAAGACTTCGAATAGAATTTACTAAATATTTATGTTATTCGTTATTAGACAGCGAATCTTTATATTCAAGAACACAAATTTTCTATCTGCATTAAAACAAACTGGAGTAAAATTAAAATTGATTTCTTTTCTTTTAGAATCGTCGAATGTTATTACTGTTACGGTCTATTATTTACATATAAGGAGCATTGAAACATTAAATATTTATTATGCGTAAAAATGTTTCCCGAAATGGCTATATCTCAAGAACAACTGCCACTTGAAATTTTGCAGATGTCTTGATGTGAAAATATATTTTTGGCATGTTGTACAGCAAAATCCTTACTGGCACAAATGCGAGTACATTTTCTTTATGAATTCCACCAGAGGGCATTCCAAGACATGCAGAATTCAACCGATGGGTACTCGCCCGGTCAAGCTTTCAAGGAGAAGTATCAGATACATCGTATCGACGGATCCCCATCCGCCGTTATTGGATTTTATTCGGTGGACCAGGCCTCTCTCCAGTGTCTAACAATAAGATTGAATTTGCGCACTGTCGAGCAAAAACAAACGTCCCTGGCCGGCCAACAGTTTCTCTTTTCGATTTAGGAACACCCTCGAGACGTCCATTTCCTTCGTTCTTTTCCGGTTCCTTTCTTTCGCGTGCGATAAGGATCATTTCTTATTCATAAAGTTCCATATTTATTCATTGAATCGACGTACAACAGCGTTCTTACAAATTTTTGGACGCTTGGCGGAATTTAGTCGAGACTTTTTGATATTATTTTATTGGGATCTATTAACGAATAATAAACCTATCGAGCACTAAACGTAAAATCCCAATCAACAAATTCTTTAACTAAATAGAGCTGGTGGAACGAAATGTTACCCTAAATTCTAGCGAAGAAAAAACAAAGTCAAACTTAATACTGCTGCTATCATTACTAAATGAGTGGAACATTTTTGGAGCTTATAATTTACTAGAAAGAAGAAAATCTATATTTCTAACCTGTTAAAAACGCTTGATATCGCCTATAACTTTTGAACCAGCGAACTCCGGCCATTAAAACTTACATTTGTGGCATCGACTCGTCAAAATCTATAGGATCATGTAAAAAGAAGTTGAGAATTGTTGGTCCCCCAAAGTGAAGTTCAGCCAACTTGAATTGTGTCATTTTCACAAGGAAGCGCGTAGTAGCCGTTTTCAGTGCTCGGTAAGTTCAGTGTTGAAGAAAGCAAATAGTAAACGTGCGACATGAAAATTGCACAGTGCAGCATATAGGGTTAAATTTGCATCCGAACAATGGCTAGATTCTGCAGCAATGAAACTTGTACTTGCATCGTCGCTTAACGCAAGTTTCCCGTCGACGTTAGCGAGCTATAGTAAAAACGTTAGGCTACCGCGTAGCACGGTCAGGTGATCGAGCGTGAGTCCTCGTATTTTCGCGAAAATAGCACGTTGCTGCTCGATGGCAGAAGGGGGGTAATTACAATAGCACGTTGTTACGGCGAGGTTCGAGTATTGTTATCACGATGATCCGGTCTCCCCTGCCACCCTGTAATTATAGAGCGGAGGGCCGGGCCAGCACGCGGCCCTATAGTCATTGAAATTAAAGCTTTTTGCATTTTCAACGGCGCCTCGTTAATCCGTCACGATGACGGCTCCGTGGCGCGTATTAGCAATAAATTGCGCGGGGCACGGCCACGGCATGCCAGCACCGTGATTTTATCGAGAAACAAGATTCCCCGAGGCTAGAACAGGGGAAACGAGCCGAGCGGAGCCCTCGAAAGTCCGAAGCGAAACAATTCCACCTCGAATTAATCGCTCGCCGAGTTTTCGTGGATCCTTATGCGCCGCGATAGTCGCACTGCGGATTTCTACGGTGCCCTGGATGCTATACTGCGTTCCACTGTGATCCCAATCGAGAAAACATAGTGACACTTGATAGAAAAGAATTCGTTTCCTCCAGCAAGACTTTCCCTTGCACTAGGAATTGTTTTTTAACCACCGGAAACCTATTTACAGGACTTTGAATAATTGTGCTGTACCAAAAGCAAGCTTGGAACATTAGTTTCGAGCTTTTATCGCAAGCATGGGTGAGTATAATTTCAAACAGTAAAATATTACAAGAATGTAACAGTATCAACACATTTCTTGTGACTTAATCAAACCACTAAAGAGAGAAATAGATTCTTATTTTGTTTCCATGTTTTACAATTAATGCATTTATTTTGTCTAAAATGTTGTACTTCTTTGAAAGAGGTGACGCCTAAGGTGATTCGAAGTAATTTTTTCCTTTGCGAAATTGTTCTCCGTGGCTTTGTTAAGGAGTTATTAACGAAAAGCACGGGCCAATCAGAGCGCGGCTACGGCAGACAGATTCCGGCTTGACGTCAGGTCCCGCTGAGCGTGGCGTTGGCATTGGCCGAGCCGCGAATCGGTCCGCTGTAGCCGCGCTCTGCTTGGTCAGCGTTGTTCGTTAATAACTCCGTAACAAAGCCACGGCGAACATTTTCGCAAAGGAAAAAGTTACTTCGAATGACCTCAAGAATCAATCCTTTCAAGGAAGCGCAATATTCTTGCGATACATTATGTATAATATCACTGTAGTGATTGCTCTATATTTGTCGCCAAGGTCGGGTTGATAAACGTCGCGGATTTATCCCCACTACTGCTGGGTATACCGCGAGAGGGTCACGAAGCCCGGGAGGCCTCGCACACCGAGGAGTGTAAACATAACATGGCTCGGAGTATGTCTCCTGGACGATACATGACTCCGCAAAGACCCGTGTTGTTGACATATATCGAGAATTCACTGTATATCGTTCGTTTCTCGACTATGATAAATAGTTTATTCCTCCGAGCAAAATGTCCCTCGCATTTTCAAAAACCTACAAAGGATTGAAAACGTTCCATTGACGTTTTTGAGAAAATGAACCAGGCTGTCTACGATCAAACTCGCAAGTCCCCGTAATCGCGGGATCGAGCGGAACGTATGTAACGATTCGGAAGACCTCGATGGTTAGTTTCGAGTCGTTAAAGGCCCGTACCATTATCGAGGAGTGTCTCGATCTTTAAGGGGGTTAAAAGCGAACGTAACGAGAATGGCTGGAGAAGAGAGGACAGGAGAGAGAGAGAGAGAGAGAGAGAGAGAGAGAGAGAGAGAGAGAAAGTGTGAGCAGACTAGTCGTTCTCGAATCTGATTTAATAACGTTACGTTTAACATGGTAGAACGTTCAGCGTTTCCGCCGTTACGCTACGTTGTTTCATCCGTTCTCGACTGTGCACGACATAATATTTTAACAATCTAGCAAGACGGAATAATTTCATTGGGAAATATTCAGTTTCGACGGTTTCGCTCACTTTTCTGCTAATGAAAAACATAATATTTAATTCAATGTTCGAATTAATGTATCACATCATACCCGACAAGTGTAAAATCTTCTCCTAAATAAAATTCAATTTCATTTCGACGAATATATTAAATATATTACATATTTCGACATACAGGGTGTTCGACTAAAGGTCCTTAAAGAAAATTTGAGGAATGGTTCTCCCAGACAATATAAGACGAAAATGAAGAGTAAAAAGATTGCGATTTCGGCTTCATTTTTTAGTTATTATCAATTAAAATTATCCGCCTAAAATGCGGCAACCCAACCAACAGAGGTGTACGTTGCTTACGTCATAAAGGCGCGCGACGGTCACCTATCAAAATGGGGGCCTCGCTCGCGCCCAATGATTAGGCGCTCTGATTGATCCGTGTTTTTCATTAATAACTCCTTAACAAAGCCGAGGTGAACATTTTCGCTAAGGAGAATGTTACTTCAAATGAACCTGAAAGTTACCTCGAGTCCCACCCCTTTCAAAGTTCTCTGACATTTTTGGGACACCCTGTATAATAGACTGAATCGGACCATAATATTCGAGTGCTGGTTGCGCATTAGAATTCCCGCCACTAAATCGAGCTAGCATCCCCCGGGCGCAAATAAATCCGCCATTTAGCAACTATGAAGACTATTAGCGAAACAAATGTCGCCACCAATCGCGTTCACAGCGACTAAGCAGAGGACCCCGTTCAATGGATCGGAAAGCAAATAAAACCGTCGGGTAGACGGGATTCTGGCGCGCGATAACGAAAACAATTGCAGTCGTTCGACCGATTCGCATCGCGGTCTGCGACGTATCGAGTGCAATTTCTATTCGGCATTATTATCGAGAGCACCAAATTCGCCCCAACGAATACGAGGAAAGATTAAAAAGGCCGGAATGGGTTTGTCCTTGACGGAGCTGATCGTCACGCTATAGTCGTGCGAACTGTCAATAGACAAAGCTAATTAATAAGATTTCCTACCGATAGGTGGTGTGGTTATAATTTTCAATAAATTTAGTGTTTGCATGTACGATGAACAACGTTTGCATTGGAAAACGTACTTTTTCTCAACCACAGACTTCTTTTAAGGCACAATTCGAAATATGTTAATTTTATTGTAGTCTATATGGTACATAGGTAAACCTATATTCCGTATTGTCCTGTATTATCGACCTGCATTATCGACCATACTCTATCGCGTCGTGCAGTTTTTGTTTGGAAAGTGACAGTAGCGCTGGTAGTGAAAAATGTCGGAACCGCGAGATGCTGTTTCAGGAGAACTCGTTTTTCGCGTTTAAATAAGTAAGTAATCAACTAAAAATACACAGCACCGTCATTGTACATGTCCTGGCTAGGACTGTACGGTCTTATTTTTCGATCGGAATGCTAAATCTCTCGATATGAAGAAAATCTGTCAGCGGCGGCCATCTTGTGACGTCACGCTTGCTTCGAACGCCTCGTGACAGGCAGTATGCCGCCGAATATTACAAATTACTGCACGATAACGTAAAAATAGGCATTTTAGAGACCGAACAGTCCTAGATTGGACTTTTAGGAAACAAAATTAACCACTTCTGAATTGCTCGTTGTGATATTGAAGCTTCAGTTTGAGGCCTATGTGTGTGTAGTTTTACACTACATCAAAATGCCACCGGCCCTCTTAACAAGATTTTTACCGTCTTCGGGACGCACAAGAGTTGCAGAACGAAATTTTTTCTCCTTCCCAATGTTTGCAAGTTTTCAAAAATATTTTTGCCCGATAATCTACCTGCCAGGTCCCCCTCGACGAAAATTTTCACGCGATCAGCTGGGATCCGCGAATTTGCCGAACGAGCGGCCGCAGAGTGGACGCTTCGGAACATTAACGACTCGAATATACGCCAAGGCTGTTTCGTTTCGGTATAATCATTTCGTTCCTCTTATCCGGCGTTGCGCGGCTCTCTATAAATTATATTGGGAGCGGGGGTGCGCGGACCCCCGACATATTTGCGGCGGAACGCAGCCCCCGCGTTTCCAGCTTAAAGTAAAGTTATCCCTGCAATTATCGTTCTGTTGATAATCTATTTTGGTTCAGCTACAGCTCCGGCGAGAGCGAACTGCGTCAAAGCGTTTGGCTGCGTTTCCCGCGCCGTGTTTGCGGATAGCATAACTTCACCGGCGATTACCTAATTTCTGCTAATGTTCTTCCCGCGAAATGGATCGCTGGGGGGACGCAAAAAGACATGGTTGTCGACGATTGTATTCGCACGTCCTTTGAAAAAGGAACTACTCCTTTAACCTCCCACGAACTACAATGTATTTTGTTCTGCTATTTACGCAATAAATATTTAATTAATTTTTTTAGAAGAATTAGAATTACTAGATGATATGGCAAAGAATTTTTTTGAAAATTTATGTTGACCTGAATCGCGAAGAAAACAGTGAACGTTGCATTTTTTAACATTTTTGATCTAGGAACAGGTGCTGATTCACGCCTGCAGAAATAATTCAGTAACACAGAGGAGCATGTTCTCCGAGACACGTTAAATCTGAGTGAACCACCTAATTGAACGTTAATTCGTGGCCGGCGATACCGTTCGCGATACGAAGAGGGTGACAGCCAATTAAGATCATTTCCACCAATTTCATCTCATTGGAGTGCATCAACTGCAAATACAATAGAAAATGGTCCGTTTAGAGGGTCTTGTCAGTGTAACAAATTTTCCTTTCCATTTTCTTGCGATCATACTGTTAAACAGAACCCTATAAAATATACCACTATCAAAAGCAACTCTACATCTCAAAAGTGTGTCCAAAGGATCTTAATATGTATTAGTTCGCGGATTTTACGTATTTATTTACAAAAATAAATAGCTGCGATTTAAAGTAGTGGGCAGATCGCTCGTCCGCAACTTCATCTCTCAGGTACGACGCTCTCGTCCGTAACTCTGTCTCCCAGGGACGGCGCACCTGGCCGCAGATAGCGAAAGAGCCACTATAGTGGTTCGTACCGATCAAACTGATACTTTCCACGGAAGCCACTATAGTGGCGTTACCATTCAAACTGATGCTTTCCACGGAAGCCACTATAGTGGCGTTACCATTCAAACTGATACTTTCCACGGAAGCCACTATAGTGGCGTTACCATTCAAACTGATACTTTCCACGGAAGCCACTATACTGGCGTACAGTGCTTAAGAGGTTAAGAGAATTTCGGAACATTCTAGCTTATTAAAATTATGAAAGGAGGAATGAAATTTCTATTTGGCTTTCGCTTGCTGCACAAAGGTCCGCAGTCTGGCGATGATATTGCGAGAAGGGTTAAATCGAAGCTGATCTCTAAACAAGGTGAAAAAAAAATGGAAGAAACCGGCTCTGGAGACCAATTGACACTGATTCGCAATGGACCCTCGAAAGGGAAGATTCTACCGAAATGATTTCGAGCCGGTAACGTCGTCGCCAGGTTGGAAAAAGACGGGTTCGATCTCCGGTGATTTATTGTCCGTCAGAGAAATTAGTTCGCTAAGCTGGATATCGTCGGATGGATCCTTTGGTTGGGATCCCGCGAATCCCCGGCGTACACTGTCAAATCAATCGACGAGTGTGAGCCGCTAAATCGAATAATAGACTCGCGCCGACAAAAAAAAAAATCGACGCTTGTTCGACATTCGACAGATCCTCTCCCATTTGATTTCCCTTGTTTCTGACAACGAGATGTCACATCGAACACCGCCCCGGGTAATATTTAACCCGTAAGTGCGCTTCTCAAAATGCAATACGCAATTCATTCGCGCTTCCGTTCTTTGAAAACTGTAATTCCGTGTGCAACGATCGTACAATGCTTTGCGAGGACAAGAACAATGGTAAATCTAAAGAAGAAGAATTATTGTAAAAGAAGAAGCTTTCCATCTACGAGATTATTTCAAAACGACTATGTAGGAAGATAAATTTTTGATCTGTAGAGAATTCAAAATTTGTCGGACGTCGAATGCTCTAATTTTAGCTTCTCGCTCAATTTTGCAATGCAATGGGGATTTTGAATGAATACGAAAGCAGAGGTTTCCTCTGAAGTAGACCATCGCATGATTTTTCTTAACGAAGTTAGGCCAATTAAACGATCGCGTGAGTTAAATGTTGCTCCAACTAATTAACCACAGTGGTCATCAATCATGCGTTGTCGACTCATCAATCATGACTCGTTCTTTCCCTCTAATTTGTTAACTAATGTGGCAAGTCCGAACGTGGGGCAGAATTTTCACTCGGAATGGGAAAATAAGTGAAATTGAATGAACATTTTCGCGCTGTTCCAAGGAAAAATCGCGCGCTTTAACCGTGATCGTTGGCGAGCTCTGGAAGGGCTGAAAGGGCCAGGACAAGGTAAAACATCGAAAGTATTTTTTACCAGAGTTTTCGCGTCCGATTTCTAGCCGCGGCTCGGTCTACTTCCCCGCGAAATTGAATTTGCGGAATTGAGTCAAGACGACATTTGCCTCGACTTTTTTCCGCGCTCCTCCGTCCCCCTTTTAATTTCATAAAACGAACTTCGTTCCCGCTAACGCGACCCAAAAGGAAAAAAGATGAAAAAACCCCCTCCCGGTATTTAAACATTTTAACCCCGGGGAGCTCTGTGACAGGAAGAAAGTTAATTCCCCAACTGTCAAACCGGGCTGCCCGCTCCCTTTTTCATTCCGCGCTGAACAACCGACGGTACGTTATTCCTATTTATTTATTTATTCAGCATTGTTGCGAGCGGAACGCCAGCTTTCTTCTGCACGCGTTACACCGAGCATTACGATACTCCGCATTAAAAGAATGAAATTCGTTAGCTTCCGGTGCTGCGAACCAACTTTCGCGTGCACCATTCATTTTGCAAACGGTGTAACGGGGAACGTCGCAAAATTATCAATTTTAATGCAAGCGTAATGTGATTTTAATAGAAATGTCCGACACTGTGATTTTCTCGAGCGACAACTGCACTCGTATTACAATTTTCATAAGCAAATCTTCAAGAAAATGCAACAACACTTAACTAGAAAAATTATTAAATATTTGCTATCTAATTCTTCGTTAAAGATACTAATTTGTAACATGCACACACACACACACACACACACACACACAGTGTCAAATATTTTTGTGGGTCGAGTTTCATAAAAATCGGTGACGATAAAATTGTGATAATAAAATGTGCCGATAGAATTGTCAAATCACGGACTGAATTTACATCGTCACGGTTTTGCAAAGCGAATAACAGCGGACCCGAAGGAAATTACAACCTCGAGCTGATTTTTCCGTGGATAAAGCAATCGTGGCCGACACCGACGAGAACAAATGACAATTTTAACAGAGAATTCAAACTGCTCCCGCGGGAATGTTCGACTCGATTCGATGTTCCATTATTAGGTGTGTTTCCCCGGCTCTTCGGGATACTCGGCGGGAGGATCGAAGATTACCGGGAACGATCGCCGCCGTGCCGTCTGGTTTTACAACTTCTTTGCGAGCGTCCTTCGTGTCAGTTTTATCGCACGCATCACAATTGGCAGCACACCTAAACCCGCCGGTTGTTCAAACAACAGAGGGGAATTATTTGCCATAAACGTAACCGACGCGCTGTTCCCTTGTACCGTAATATCGTTTCCTTAAACGAATTACGTCCTAAATACAATTACAATCTACATTGACGATTCCGATAAAACCGGAAGACTCCGGGTCGTGTACGGGAATCATTTCTGTGATGCGCTGTGGGAACTCGAAATCGAACATTTTGTAACGTTTACAGTTGGAAAAAAAAATTCGATCCGAAAGTTGAAAGTAGCTTATACATTGTTGACATAAAATGGGAAATTTTTATTTAGGGATTACCTGTGAAACAACGAAGTTTATCTATTCGCGTGAGAGGAATACTTCCTTTCCAATTCTTCTTACTCACTCTTCCCTTTCTACTTCTTTTCCAATCCCCCTTCCTCTGTTCCCCTTCCCTATTCTCTCAGTTTCCTAGTTCCTTAGCTCGCTGGTCCCTCTCGTAGGTAACCCACTCCCTTCCCTAGTTCCCTAGTTCCTCCTCTGGGCTCCCCACTCCTTTCCCCAGTTCCCTAGCTTCCTAATCCCTCCTCTTCGTCCCCACTCTTTCCCCCACTTCCGCAGTCTTCTTCACAGTTTCTTAGATCAGTAACCCCTTCCCTAGTTTCCCACTCTCTCCTCTAGGGTCCCTAATTCCCTAGCTTCCTCACTCTCTTCCTTAGTTACCTACTTCCCTATGCCCCTCCCTAGTTCTCTAGATCCGTAGCCCCTTCCATGGTTCCCTAATCGCTCCCCTAAGTTCCCTTCTTTCTTCCCTAGTCCCTTACCTATTTCCCTAGTTCCTCCTCTAGGCTCCCCACTCCCTTCCCTAATTCCCTAGCTTTCTAGTCCCTCCTCTATGTTCCCCACTCTCTTCCCTACTTCCCCAGTTTCCTTAACAGTTCCCTAGATCCGTAGCCCCTTCCCTAGTTTCCCACTTCCTCCTCTAGGGTCCCCAATTCCCTAGTTTCCTAGCCCCGCCTCTAGGTTTCTCACTCTCTTCCCTAGTTACCTACTTCCCTATGCACCTCCCTAGTTCTCCAGATCCGTAGCCCCTTCCATGGTTCCCTAGTCTTTCCCCTAATTTCCCTTCTTTCTTCTCTAGTCCCTCCCCTATTTCCCTAGTTCCTCCCCACTCCCTTCCTTAATTCCCTTGCTTTCTAGTCCCTCCTCCATTGTCCCCGCTCTCTTCCCTATTTCCCCAGTTTCCTTCACAATTCCCTAGTTCCGTAGCCCCTTCCATGGTTCCCTAGTCGCTCCCCTAAGTTCCCTTCTTTCTTCCCTAGTCCCGTCCCTAGTTCCACAGTTCCTTCCTTAGTTTCCTAGTCCCTCCCCTAAGTTCCTTACTCTCCTAGTCCAACCCCTGTATTCCCCTCTTCCTTAAGTTCTCTACTTCTCTAGTTGGCCGGTTCCCTCTTCAATTTCCGAAGTAATAAAAAATTCTATTGTATTTTCGAGATTTCCCCAAAAATTCTTGCAAGAGGAACCGCTGTGAAAGAAATACGTTCAGGAAAATTTCGGACATCACCCATTTTGCCCTCCGGCGACTGTAAAACCGCCCTACGGGATTAGGCAAAGTCCATCGGCTCGAAGCTACCGCACTACACCTTTTTCCAGCGAAGTAATCCCGACGTTGGGAAGGGATAGGACCGGTCTCGACCGGGATATAAGGGCGTTATACACCGGGCGAGTGTTTTGCCGAGGCGAGTCACGAACCGAGCCAATTATCGGCGGGGCTAATGAAGCTATTCCTCCCGAAAAGAAACGGTCGAAGAGGAATCGTCGGGATCCATCGTGCCCGTTCGCTTCTCTGACTTGCCTGCTTGCCTGCCAGCCTGCCTGCCTGCCCGTCGATATCTGGCGCGGCCCGCGAATCCTTTTGCCCCTATTTCTTCTTTCACGTTCGACTTCTGGCCCGCTGCCGCTGCTCCGTGCCCGGTCTTCAACTGTTTCGCGCTTAAATTCGCGCGGCGAGAACAAGAAACGCCGAGCCAAAGCTACTTACGGCAAGCCGTTTAAACCTGCTCTATACGCGAGCTTCCTTCCCAGGGCGAGAGGGTGCTTTCAATTTTTTTTCCTCTCTCTTTCTCTTTTTCTACCCCCGTCGAATCTTCTCCCCAAGATTCGCACTTGTTGATTGGAATTATCTCGAGAGCCTCTCTGCTTATCCCCGACGTTTCAATCTGCGGTTCGTTGCCACTTCAGGAACTCGTATGTCCTTTAAGTCCGAACGACCGATGCCCGTGATATTTCTGACCCAGTTCTTCCAAGGATTCATTCAACCTTCAGGCTAGCAGTTGTTTAGTTTGCTCAGGCGATTGTTTCAAGAGAACATTTTTGTTCTGCAAGAACAATAAATAGAACCGGTCTCCGAGTGTTGGATATTTGTAACGAACAGGCCGGCGGATCTTTATGGGAGATAAAAATGTTCTACTTGAATTGCAACAATCTGGAGTGAAGCAGAAATTTATTTGATCTTTTGATATGTTTACGAGGTTGGAAATAATACGACAGAATTTTTCAACTCCTCTAACGTTTCTGCTGCTTTAAATTGCATCCACTCATTTTTGTCGTGCGTCCATCAAACCCGCTATCTGGTAAATAAATAACTGGGAACAACACATCAAATATGTGTCACGTTAACAAATGACATTGGCGGCTTGCGGCCACCGAGCGTCATCCCATGATCAAACATGTTAATAATTTTTTTTTCAATACTAGTTTTACGTCGCATCAACTGTAACGGATATTAGCGACGTTGAACAGTTATTAATATTCCGTTCCGGTTTTAACAATAATTTAACTCACGTAGAGATAGCATGAATACCGAAAAGTTTTCGCCGATTTTTATTGAATAATTGTAATTCCCGGAATTTGCGACACGCAAAAACATAAATAAGAGAAAATATAAAAACGTGCAACGAAATTTTTAACGAGGACGAAAAATTGTTGATATTCAACTCGTGTAACTTCACGGAAAAAAAATATCGTACAACGATCCACCCGGGGTTCGTTTCCAAGCATGAATTTTCAGTTTCCGCAACCCTGGATTGGTTTTTTCGAACAATTCTTTTGCATCATGCAGCGGCCGGAAAAGCGGGTTTAAAAAACTTAATTTTTGAAGATCAAGGTCATTTCAAGGTCATGTTACACGATGCAATAATAAAAAATCCAGTTATGTATCAAGAAACACCGATGGCCTTGATAACTCCGAAGAAAATGTCCTTCTGAAAAAAATAATCTTACCAGATATTTGGTCCGTCGACAACAAATATTTCTTGCATCACAATAACCTGAAGGTGGCCTTACTTAAAAGGACCACCCTGTAGATTCAAATGGGGAAACACTTCGCAGAAACATTATCGATTATACGATATCAATAAATAATTTTATTCGAGCTTGGTAGTTCCGCGAACAAGCGAATTTGATTCGACCGTTATTTTCAGAAGGAACAGCTCATAAACCGATGTAATTGTAAGCTTCTGAGTAGACGAACAAATGGTTCTTGCAGGGCATGAGTGCGCTAATTCCCGCGATCGTTAAAGCAAACACGCTCGTTCCTCGTCACCGGTAACGATCCCCATTTTTCGTTTGATCGAGCCGGCGTTACGACAACACACGCCTCGTATAGAAGCTAATTCGGCCTCGTAAAAATTCACCGTCCTCTCGTAAAAGTCATCGTCGCGACGATTATGACGGAGTAACTGCGTCGCGATCTTCCCCTAGCGTCGCGCTCGGAGTTCCCTCGAAATTAATTGATCCTTTTGTCGGATAGTTTCGGCGTGTGTACGTTCGACGCTTGTCGTCGTCGTGTTTACGTCTCCGGAAGATGCCACGGTCGTCGTCTCCGACCTGCATCCTGCACACAGCACACAGCACACCCGTGCACAGTGCATCAGTGCAGCAGGACGTATTCTCCGCGTCGCTCGATACGCGTCCTCGCTTGTTCGTATAATTACGTCGTTGGAATAATAACGCGGCTCCCTTTCATGTTCCCGTCGTCGCGTGTAAGATCGAGCCGCGATATCTGTTTGGTTAGAAAGTCTATTACGATAACTCGCGATATCCGCGGAATAATTTCGCTCTCGACACCTCGCGCCACGGGCCCCGGTAGTCGGGTGCCTGAACTATTTCGATTTTTATAGTTCGTTGACCCTGAGAGCGACAGGATGTTCTCAGAACCTCCTGTCTCATTTTTTGATTGCTGAATACGGTTATAGCATGCAGAAATGATTGATTTTTGAGATTGAGGTTGGAGCTGATAGTGAATGCAATATCGAGGGTGGTTTATGTCATCGTTTTGTTGGTGTCGAATTTCTTTGCAAGATACGGACCGTCGAAGTTTTCCACTGTTTTGTTATTTCTCGGGAGGACAGGTTAAAATTCGAAATTTTTATCTCGTAAACAATATGTCCGGTCGAGTTGGATTTTGTCTGATTCGATTCGAGAAGGTTTGGTCTATATTGGGAATTTTTTATTCCACTGAATCTTTTTAACATCGCAAGCTGTAAATAAATTCTTACCTGTCGAGCTTCGTCTTGAGCGACTCTGTTTGCACAGAGCGTGCCGTGATTATGAATTTTTATCTCGGTAATTATAACTCCGATTCGATCGAATCTTTTTCGGTTTGATTCGTAAAGGTATGGTATATCTGTAAGAATTTTCTCTCGATTCGAAAATTTCTCTCTCATCTTGAGAGACTCTGTTCGAAGAAGGCTGCGGATTTACGAATTCGGTTTTGATGCAACAAACGACGTGGCTTACCGACAACGGTGAGATAAAAGTAACGGCTAACGGGCGGAGTGTTCGACAGTTGGCACTCGTAGGTCCCAGTGTCCCTTTTCTGAGCGTATCTGATCCTGAGGAACCAATCGTCCGAGTGCGGCGTGTGGTCCAACACGATACGTTGATCGGCCGTGTATGTGTAGGTTCGAACAGTCAGGAGATGTGTGTCCCGGTGCCTTATCCAGGACACCTGCAATCAACACGATTAAGAACATATATACACAATTCTTTCTCCATGGAAGTGTGCAAACAGTAATTATCCGTCCGCTGCTTGCTAACGACGAAAGTGAACAAAGATACGACACTTATCCAGGGTGTCCAGATTGAGTAACTTCCCTTCAGATTGAAATAAAATGCAAATTGCTACATAGACATTTATATCTGAACAATATTACTCGGTTGAAAATAATACAATACACGTTTGCCATGAACGCATCAAGTCCGCTGTCTATATGTTTTTCGCAATAAAAGGGTCAACATTGAAACAAACGACCCAGAAACCAGACCAGTGTGCCATCTCACCCGAAAGCCGCAACGATTCGGGCAAGCCTACGGGAGATAAAAATCGCATAAAACGGGGGCGAGCATAATTGAAAAATGGGTTCGGAGCCAACCGGGGTTTGATCGACCGGCCTAATCGTCGCGCGGGCTGTTTTTAAACGGGTCGATAGCAGCGCTCGACTATTTTTAAGAGGGTAGATAACAGTCGGACACAGTTCCGAACATAAACGAGTGAACTGCGGGCGTGACCGTGTCCCTGTCCGCTGTGTCCATTTTTAAGGTCTGCTCTCGAACCAACCCACCCCACTCCAACCCTGCTAGCCGAGAGAGAGAGAGAGAGAGAGAGAGAGAGAGAGAGAGAGAGAGAGCTGGCTTGGAAAAGCTAGGTCAGACCGCACTCAGGGGATTAATCGACCCCCTAAAACACAAAAATGATTAGACGCTCGACGATTCCGCACACACCGGATCCCCCCTGTGTTCCTGTGTATGTCGCGTTATCCGCTAACCGCACTATCGTAAACATCCCGCCGCACGTGTACATTGTTGCAAAAATATTCCCCGGGAACACATGTTCGCATTTTTCCACGTTGAGAAGTACATTTCTCTCGACAACCTTGCCACAATTTCACGGCTTCACGGTTTCACCGCGCGAGCCACAGTAACGCCGCGATACGCGTGTCGATACACGCCTCGAAAAAAAAAAAGATCGTATATCAATTTTGCAGACGGCATTATAATCTTCAAATGCATGGTAATTTCAATGGTGAAAGAAAAGAGAACGTATCGGAATCTATGCGTACGATCGAATTTCTAAAATTTGTCAGAAGTAAAAGCAATTCGAAGAACAAAAGATTCTCGAACGGGGCGTCGAATCCGCAATTGTCCGCGGCTGTGGCAGCATCGGTGATAAGTGGTTGATTGCGAGGATAGAACGGATCCCGAGATGATATCTATTCGAGCGAGTCGGATAAGCGAATTGGCAAAGTTCCAAAGGGAGAAGCGTGCGAAACGGCATAAGGGAGGGGGAGGAGGTACGGGTGATACCGAAACCGGCAACTTCTCGAGGCCGTTAATTAGAACGGGATCTAATCGATGATCCAGAGCCGTCATAACAGCCGCAACCCGAGCCATTTCCTACCCTGGGAGCTGAATCGTGCCGTAACGACCGTCTCGCAGCTTAAAAGGCAATTCGAATCGTTTTTGCCGGGCGTAATTTAACAGATTACTCGGGACCGTACCGAGCCCGGGCTGCGGCTAAGCAATCATCGCTGCCGAGGATACGCGATCTGCATACGATTCCTGGACAATCGAGAACCGCCGCTCATTCATTACCCACCCACGATTCTGTATCTCTAATGCCACTGCTCGTTGTGTCGCTTCTGTACTCCGCACAGCGCGTTAAAAAGCCCGTTCTCACGACAGAATTCCTTTTAACTCGAAAATTATAGGTGTCACGAGAAAATGTTCCACGCGAAAGATCTCAGATACGGAAGACAGTCTTCGCTTGACATTGCAGTAACCTTGAAAAGCGCTGTAGAGATTAAAATTACAATTGTTAGTGGAAACCTGTATTACTTATTCTTGAAGGTGACACCAAGGCGTTTCCGAAACACTAGAATACGTTTGTTTCTCTTGGGATCCATAGGTTAGGTTAGGTACCGCAAAAACACAAAAAAATATTTGTTTAACACTAAACCTACCGACACTTCTTGGTAGGTTCAGTGTTAAGCACCTTAAAATATGTTTTAAACAGTGCTTCGATTAGATTTTATATTTAACTGCTTTTTTATACTGAAACAATTGTTGCACCATACACACCTTAACACTAGATTTACGGGACCCGTCAAAATGACGGATTCTAATATTTTTAATTCACGATTATTGAGATTGCAAACATGGATCCGTGAGGAATGATTTAACCAATTGATTTCTCTAGGTATATATTATTAAAAAAAAAATGGCTACAGATTTTGATAGATATATTCATGTTATTTTTATAAGGAAATGTAAAATAGCCATTTTTAGTGCTCCGTAAACCTAGTGTTAAGCTCTGCTCCTAGGTCGGTGGTCTGGAGGAGCAAAGAGTTCCACGTGGCAAAGAGGATGTAGAATTACAGTGAATTCTCGATATATGTCAACAACACGGGTCTTGTCGGCGTCGTATATCGTCCAGGAGATGTGTTAGGCCCCTCACGGAGTATACCCCGCGGTAGTGGGGATAGTTCCACGACGTTTATAGAGAAGGTGCAGAATCGGATATGAATGACGTAGGAACGTAGGGAACGTATAGTCGTGCATTAAGGAGAACGTAGAATCGTGCATCAAGGAGAACGTAAAATCCTACCGAAAGGGGAACATAGAGTAGTGCATAAAGAGGTCATCGGATGGTACATAAAAAGGACACGGAACGGTACATAAAGGGGACACAGGACAGTACATAAAGAGAACGTAAACTCATAGGTAAACGAGAACATAGAACCCCACCTAAAGAGAACGTAGAACCCTACATAAAGAGAACGTAGAATCGTACCCAAAAGGACCATAGTACCGTCGCGCAGTACATCACCGTTCCCCACTCGTCATCGCTATCAAAACACAGAGGGACGGCAGTTTCTACAGTGGAATAAAGCTAGCAGAGAGCAGAGCGCGCAGCGTCGCGACGGGACGCGTCGCGTCGTCTACTGTGTCAAGCTTGACAGCATTATTTTCGGCGAGCCCGGAGGCTCTCTTCCCAAGCTAGGCCGAGGAAATTTCAGCGACACGCTCGGGCGTCGCGACGCGTGGAAACGTTACACGCACGAATGCGAACGGTAGGCTATCAACGAAACGTATTAGCCGGGTACACACGTACCCGGTTGACCCGTACGTGTGAGCACATCCTTTGCATAGAGATGAGTTTTGGGATTAAAAATGTAACACGCCGTGCGCGCCCGAACCGGAACCGGTGCCGCAGTACCCGGGGCCAATCAGCGATCCTCTTTTTATACTTAATCCGCGTAACCGCTCGTAAGGAACTCCTCGAACGGACGTTCAGTGTACGGGCCTGTGGACCGTCGACCCGATATTTCCGCTAAAAGGTAAATTCCGAGGCGGAAGAAAATTCTTCGGGGACGACATCGGTACGCCGTACTGTGTTTAACAAATATTTAAAAATCAATTGCACGAGGCCAACCCTTTGCTCTCGAAGCTATTTTAACTCGAAAACGAAACATTTCTTCCGACCTGGAATATTTCCCTTCTATGTATTTCTTTTCTTCGTGTTATGCATACGAAAATGGTGCGACTCGTACAATACCGAAATGTTTAGTAATTTATTAAATACAAACAAATTTGATAATGTAACAAATATTTTGAATAATGATACAGCAATTTTTAGTGGCGTCACAGTCGTAAAGGTTAATTATTAGATACGATGCACGATGAGTGTGACGGTGAACTTGAGTTTTTGCATCATGACGTGTGATATTTGCGATTCGATAGATTATTCAATGCTGAGTAAAAAAGTATCGCGGTGTACAGGGTGAACGAGTAATGGTTACTGGGATATTAAGTTACCAGGCAAGTCAAGTTACCGAAGGTGTGAAAACGAACGTCTAATATTGTAACGAAATTAAATAACAAGCATTAATGAACAACTATACTTGCTCCAAACAGTGTCTTCTATCGCGCGTGTAAAGGTTAAAAAGTTGCAAGAGTTTGTCGGGACAAGAGTGAATAATTGTGAAGTAAGAGTGGACGATTTCGACGTTGCTCGGTGTCCCGCGACTATTTTCGAAATGATCGTCAAACGGAACATTTCGAGGTGGTAGAATTAATTCGCGAGTGCTACGGGAACGTTGCCAGGGGACGAAATGTTATGAGAGCATCGGTGTTTACAGAAGGTGTAGAGTCTGCCGGATGGCCGAAGGAAGCCGAGAGAAAGGCCGGGGCAGAATGAGCAGATCCCCCGTGGATTAAACGCGTTGAAAGGCAACTCGCGATTATTCTGGTTATGCAATTATCAACCGGGACTCCGAGAAAGACCCGGGGAGCAGACCCGTTGATTAACTTCGAGCACCGTTTCACGGTATTACAGCGAGCTTTGCCTCCGCAAAGTCGCGAAGTAGGTTGCTTTGCGTTCGATTACGTGCGCGGGATGTTAAAGGATTCGTTTATTCGATTAATGGAACGCCATGCATAACCCAGCGGCACGGATCTACCGAATGAATTTTAATAAACGAACGGACACGTCCGGATGCACTAGAGAATTCCGAGTTTGCTTTTGTCTCTTTGCCTTACAGACATTTTCGACGATATCTAGTAGGATTCCATCAAGTTATGCTTCCTGATAGGATGTTATGCGGATAGGAAAGTATTGGCTTCCTCGGTAATTCGCAGTATGGACACTTTCAGCGAATTATTTCCGGCTGTTTCATTCCCGAGCATAATCCGGGATAACGCGGCCGAAGATCGAGTTTCTTCATTCGAATATCTTTCGCTTCCCAGAGACATTACGAGCGAGACGGTATCGACGTCGACGCCGTCGCCGACGGAGAGTCGTATCGGTGGATAATGCAAGTTGCATTATGTTTCGCTGGTCGTCTCCGCCGCGCCGCGCCGTCAGCTTATTACCGTCAGCCACTTCGTCCTTTACACCATCGGATCATGGAACTTTAATATCCTCTCTTTGACCCCTCTTCTTTTTTCTCGTTATTGTCGGTCGTTCACCTTGTCGTGTTGTCGTCCCATTATTCCGAACGCTATTCACATTACACGTTGACCCCGCGCAGCGATCCGATACATCAGGCAAGGGCATTCTTGTCTCAATCGAGGCAAAACGGCCCCCACCATAGCGCCCACTGTCCCCCTCCAAAATGTTTAACTTTTGACTTAAAGTCTCTTTCTTCCCCATAGGCTGTTCTTCTTCGTGTCCGAAACTTTAGTCGCTCGTTACACAAGTAAATATTATATCCGATCCGATTATCCGATCCGATACATCAGGCAAGGGCATTCTTGTCTCAATCGAGGCAAAACGGCCCCCACCATAGCGCCCACTGTCCCCCTCCAAAATGTTTAACTTTTGACTTAAAGTCTCTTTCTTCCCCATAGGCTGTTCTTCTTCGTGTCCGAAACTTTAGTCGCTCGTTACACAAGTAAATATTACTTCGTAATTACGATTCCACGGCATGCACATCGTCAGTTTTAGGCCCACTTCTAACGTTTATATTACCAAACATCTGCATAATCTCGTCAGCTGATGACCAGCGCGCGCTAGATTGAACCTTCCTCTTTCGAACGAGTCCTTTCCCAGCGAAAAATATTCTCATATAGGGACGAAAAGTTGAGGCACGCGAAACCATTTTTCGCGTATTTTTGTCGGTAACGTGGTCACTCTACCTTATCGGGAATTACGAAGTTTTGGCTCTCAAGTCCATGGATCCGTGAATTTGTTCGTGTTTTGTTGAATATATATACTATTTCTTCAATTTTCTTTGCTTTTTATGCCGTGGTGTACTAATAACCGTGGTGCTCGTGATGCAAGTCGTGTGAAAAAGAAATTGAAAATCCACGATAAACGGTAAATTGTGAGAATCATTGTGACAGAGAATGAGCTCCTGCTTTTCGCTCGAGTCCGATGATCATTATCACGTTTCAGTGGCTATCAGTGACCGAACGCGTTGACAGTGCGCGTTCGTTGACGCGTCGCGTGACCTAATACATGGCAACGGACCGTACCCGACTGTATCGGAGCGGGTCGACGTGCTCACGCATGTATCCGGCCGTGTACCCGCTTGTTTACCGGTTAATTCACGCGGGCTGCGTGTTTACAGCGGGCCGGATGATCTCGCGCACGCGTTCCGTTCAATTCGCGCGTTGTTCGTTAAATTTTCAAACGCGATCCTCCGCCGTCCAATTAATTTGGCCCGTCCGCAATTCCTGCACTACGTGCAAACGATATTTTCCACGGGCCTTAATGGCAAGAATCGTCTACAATCCTGGCGAATAGAATGCGTCGAGTATTATAAAGACATAAAAAGTAAAATAAAATAAGTAAAATAAATAAAAGTATTACAAGTAGAACGTCATTAATCTCGACTGCGAACTATCGTATTAAAATTCCTGTGAAACGAAGAATTATATTTCATTTAATACCTTGACTGCCAAACTAGAGAACTCAAAAGTTCCGTAAAATCGGAGTAAGTTATTTAATGAAATAAAAATTGAAACTAATTAAATGTATGATATTGAGCAGTCTTCCAACTTTCTTGCATTTTACAGATCCTAATCAAATTTGGTACAATGAATAGATTAACGTGAAAATTCATCTTAAAACCTGGACAAATAGTTCCGTCACCCACATACATATATGTGATCAATCATTTTACAGTATACCTGTAAAAATAATAGTAAGTGTGTGAATGTTCACCCTGAGGGACGTGTGAGGGCTTAAAGTGAGATATGTATTCTTTTGTAATTTTTATTAAGCACTTTTTGGGGAATTCGTTGATTCTTCGAGTGTGAGTAAAGAGTGCACGAAATCAGAGGATGTTTCAGGACGGCGTGTATGTTTGTATGAATACGTGTCGCGTTTATTTGCGGGGCGGTCGGATTTTGGCGAAACAACTCGGCCAGCGAGTTTCTGGGTAGCGTGAATCGATTGTCTCGAGTAAATCAAGAGGTCCGTGAGAGTGGAGTAGCTATAGCGAGAACAGAACATAGTCGAGAGGAGCACTTACGCTTCTATTTCCCAGGTTCTTCACCTTGCAGGGGAGCTGAACCGTTTCTCCAACGAGGCCCGTCACGTTCGGTGAAATCGTCGTGTCGAAGTACGGTTCGCCGTCCGACGGTTGCCGTGTTTGCGAGCTATCCGCCTCGAACAGCCGGTTACTCTGCACAGCTTCCTCTGGAAACGGAAAAGGGAACAATCGATTGGTTTCATTCTGTACTGCATGAATTCTTTATCCGGCGAACCTAACCATCCCCGGAACTATCTGGCAATATTTCCGATGTTGTTCGTCGTCATTCGCTAAAGTCATTCGGGCTCGGTCGTTCTCTTTCAGTATTCTTTCAGTTTCATGTCGAAGCAGTTGAACAGATTTTTGAGAAACTAGCTTCTTAACCCTTTGCGCACGGAGCAATTTTAATTCCGAAATCAAGACGTTTCCTTCAACCCAGAAACATTTTCAGTCTATACAATTATTTCTACGTTATGCAAATCACGCTGAACCTTTTTTCTCGTGCAACAATTCAATCTTAGTCACTTATAGAACACAGACGAGTTTAATAATGTGATAACTGTTTTGAACAACGGTATAGCTACTTTTGCCGGCGCCTCTGAGTCACCGTTCGAGTGCAAAGAGTGTTAACCCTATATTAATATAAATCGAAATGTCTAATTCTTGTTCAACTTCGATTTTTACAAATCGATCCACAAAAATCTGTTCAGCTTTAATAGAGGAACGAGGTTTAATTCGAAGGATTCTATATAATATAATTATATCAAATATTTTTATAAAACGGTCCACAAAGATGTACCGCAAAAACAGAGCAATTAGGTGTTACATATCACGAACAAGAACGAGGTTTAATCCAAAGGATTCTATACAATATAATTATATCAAAATTTTTTATAAAACAGCCGACAAAGATGTACCGCAAAAAGAGAGCAATTAGGTGTTACATACCACGAACAAGAACGAGCTTTAATCCAAAGGATTCTATGCAATATAATCATATCAAATATTTTTATAAAACGGTCCACAAAAGTCTACCGCAAAAAGAGAGCAATTAGGTGTGACATACACCTAATCAAATCATTTTACAACTCGGTTCCCAAAAATCGGTATCGGTGTGCGTCGAAGCGAATAGTAGCAGTTTATTAATCCCAGACAGACGTGGCAACGAAGACATCGAAGAGCATAATTAGATAGCACTACGCGCCAAGAGGACGTTTCAAAGAACAGCTTTGAAATCAGAGTTTTCCGTCAGGTTTGACAGCGTGTGGCCCGCTCGATGCGACCTCATTTTAATTTCAAGTGCGTCGAGTATCTTCCGCGCGACTCACCCTGTCAGGATGAATGGCGAAGGGATGCAGATACGTGCATCGTGCATCGAAGAGCATCGTGCTCGCAGCAGGATGCATGGGTTGTTGCATCAGTGTAAACGTATCCCGTTACAGGGACTCGCGCGCGAACGAGATCGTATTTGCCGCAGTGCAGGAAGACTAGAGGGAGAGAGAGAGAGAGAGAGAGAGAGAGAGAGAGAGCTGGATAGACAACAGGCAACAGGATAGTTATGCGCCTGTCGTTCAACCCGCGTACCTACTTTCGGGCCGTGATAACCGTCCGGACATCGGCTGCATTCGGAAGTGATCGCCGCCGTCGAGTTGACCGATGCGAAATTTCGCGGATAAATTGTCCGCTCTCCGATCTCGCGCGCCAACGAATACGCGATTACACTTGTAATTGACTTTTCCGAAGCGACGAGACGCGAGGGTCGCGACCTCGTTCGTCTAGCGTGCGCGACGCAGAGGATGCACCCGCGATGCACCAGAAGCCACCGGCAGCCACGCTGCAATATGGGCTTGTCTATCGCGCTGTTTCGAAATGCACGATATGCATTCACATTGGATATCGCACGATATATTATTCATTAATTGTTTTGGAAATTGTTCACCGTAGGAAATCCCTTGCAGCGACATACTATTTAGAATTGCTCTGTGCCGATGCAGGAAACAATCCCTGTGTGAAACATGCTCTCAAGGACGCGGACGTCGTACATACGTCATGTACACGTTGTTCTTCATGTACACAGTATATATTGTACATTGTACTTCATGTACACCTAGTGTCTCGTTCATTGCACAGTCAATTCTCGATATATGTCAACAACAACACGGATCTTACCAGCGTCGTGTATCGTCCAGGAGACGTACCCGAGCCGTCTTATGTTTACACTCCTGGTAGTTATACACCGCGGTAGTGGGGATAGTTCCGCGACATTTATCATCCAGGCCTCGGCGACATGTACAGAGAAATCACTGTACTTTGTATACATTGTATGACATGTATATTGTATACGCTTCACCGGCTATGTGTTGTACATTGTATGAATTGAACAGGGCACATTGTACACGTTCTATGGATCGTATAATACATATTGTACGTATAGATTATACGATTACTATTTGATTACGAGTCATCAAAACGAGATCCGTCGTAATTCTCGCGCGTCCGCAAACTTTCCCGGTATCGCTGGCACGGCCGAGTCTTCTAGCTTCGCGTACAACGCGGCGGAAAAATATGAGGCTGTTTCAGAGCCGGTATAATGAAATTATTAACGAGTAGCGCGCGATGCAACGAACGTCGACGACGGGGCTCGTAGATTTTTCCCTGGGAACAGGGGCAGAAGCCGGCGAAGTTGAGTAGGTCGCGAGCACCGAAACTCCCGGCTTCATTTCGTAGAAGGAAATTATCGATTCGGACGCGGCAAATATTTTCCTAAGCGACGGAACAGCTTCCTGACAACGTTCCTGTGTATATACACCTGCACAATACGTATGTGTATGTATAGTAGTAGTCGAGGGTCTCGTGTACCGCGGCTCAAAGCACGTGATCGCTCTATATTTTCCTTTTTGCGCGGTATAATTTTAATAAATGCGTCTGGCGGGAGAGCGAGAAAATTATTTCTCACCCGTCTAGGGGTTACGCGGCACCGTTTACCGCGGCCGTGTGTAATTAGAGGCCGCAATGAAAAAGAGAGAGAGAGAGAGAATGCAGAATTTTCGCGCGAGATGAAAAGGTGAAACGCTTTTAACGCCCCGGTACACCCTAGGACAAATAGGAAACTACGTGCCGGAAAGCGTCGCCGAAAATTTCCTCGCTGGATCGGATCCTAGCGCTCCGACCCTGTCCAAAATTCGTGAAAGATCATTATCCTTCGTCGAACGTGCTTTCGAAAATTGATTATCACTAGACTGCGGATCTTTATGCAAGATAAAAATTTTCTACCCGAATCACAGCAGACCGGAGTGAAATAGATTTTTCTTCTGAATAAGTTTAATAGGCTGAAAATAATATGACAGCATTTTAAAATTTTTCTAATGTCTTTACTGTTTTAAAGTACCCATTTTTGTCGTAAGTGCATGAAATCCGCAGTCTAACTATCACCATTTGTTTTACATACCAAGTTTCAGCAACAGTGAAGTTGTGTGGAGGTAGCGACACCTAGAATCAGCTGGAATGGCATGGAGTGAAAACTAGATTAGAATTGTAGGATAAACTCGGATGAAATGAATATAAAACACTGGACTAAATCACTAAAATAAATTAGAATGACACGGAACAAAAAACTAAGTTGGAATGCTAGAATAAAGTAGAATTACATGAGCATACAACAACAGGATAAAATGGTAGAACAAAGATGAATATGGTGGAACAAAAAGATATCGCGCTGGTATAAATTAGAATTACATGAACATGAAAGGCTAGATTAAAACGTCAGAATAAATTTGAATAAGGTGGAATAAAAAGCTGGACTATCGTGCTAATATAAACTAGAATCACACGAACATAAACTACTAGAGTGAAAAACTATGATTAACTTAATAATAATACGAAACAAAAAGCTGGATCACATACCCAAGATAAACTAGGTTACCTCTAAATGAAAAACTAGGCTAAAGCTAAACTGTAATTAAACTAGACTGCATAAAAATGAGGGGAACAGAGGAGAAAGGAAAATGCGACGTTGATAACAAAGATAAAACCACCCCCGTACAGTAAATGGTGGTATTAGAATACACTTTGCATGAGAAGCGTTCGCCAAAAAGCTACGAGCCTAAAATGTAAGTAAGATGGCCCCGACGATTATGGATGCTAAGGACAAAGCATACTGCCGGAAGTGCTGTTGACTTCAAGAGAGGTCGTAAAAACGTTACACTCGCTTCGCGGTGAAGTTTCGAATCGCGGTCAACCCCGTCGTAAAGAAAAGGGTTAAGTCGTTTGAATAAACTATAATAAACATATTGCGAGTGACATTTCAATTTATTTAAGCGGGCCGAACGACCTCATTTTTCCATTTCGTTCGACTGCAATTTGCGTTAACATTTTATTCTGGAAATATAAAATCGACCGTAACAATGTTAAGTCATTAGCGGTAATAATGGGAGTTTTCTTACGTATTGCAAGGAGATGCGATACAAAAGCTTAATCGCAATCGCTTGATCGTTCTGTGTGAGGTAGAACCTCGATTATACGAACACTTTGTTATTTCTACGCTCTGTTATTTGGGCGCTCTGTAATTGGGAAGCTCAGTTCTTTGGGCGCTCTGTTATTTGGACGCTCAGTTATCTGGGCGCTCTGTTATTTGGGCGCTCAGTTCTCTGGGCGCTCTGTTATTTGAGCGCTCAGTTATCTGGGCGCTTTGTTATTTGGACGCTCAGTTATCTGGGCGCTCCGTTATTTGGACGCTCTGTTATCGGAGCGCCCAGTTATCTCAACGCTAAGCTATCTAAACATTCAGTTATTTGGTCGCTTTGTTATTCGGGCGCTCTGTTATCGGGGCGCTCAGTTATCTAAACGCTTTGATATCGGAGCGCTCAGTTATCTAAACGCTAAGTTATCCAAACGTTTAGTTATCGGAGCGCTCAGTTACCTAAACGCTCAGTTATATGGTCGCTCTGTTATCGGAGCGCTCAGTTATCTGGTTGCTCTGTTATTCGGGCGCTCTGTTAACGGGGCGCTCAGTTATTTAAACGCTCAGTTGTCGGAACGCTCAGCAATACGAACGCTCCAGTATTCAAACGCTCTGTTATCCGAACGTTCCAAATTCAAAAGCCCACAACTCCGTTAAAAATGCAAGATGTCAAGAATGCAACAATGTTCGACCATGACGAGCGTATTTAAAATCAACCAATTTAGTTAGCTAGAGATTTATCGCGTCTCATCTCATTGCCAATCTAAATTCGTTTAGAGATAATTGAATCTGCAAAGTAATCCAAGATCAATGAGAAAAACATGTCAAAGCTGGCAGCGCCGTCGTGTTTATATTACGCGGGCGGAGCGGCATGCCTTCCGATCTCAAAGTTGCGCAGAGCAAATTTCCTTTGAGAGGCGAACGCGTTCAAAGCAGATACTGCGTTAATGAAGTCGGATACTCGTGGAGGCATTAAATTATCCGGATACGACTGGCATCACGGCGAAAGCGGGGGACCGGTGACGTTTACGCAAACAAGTGCTTCACAGTTTCAATCCGTCGGAACAATGAACCTCGCCTGGCCGGATGATCGAATACAAGCTTTTCTTTTTTCCTCTTTTCCTTCTCAGTCCTTAGTTTTCCTGCCTGCCAACTTCCCTGCAGAGGCCTTCGATTTACTGATGCCAAAATGAGGATTGAAAATCAATATCAGAAAATTAATTTTAACACTAGAACTACCGAAACCAGTCAAAATGACTGGTGGATAATTTCTTCTTTCACGATTAGTGGAAACTATGAAAACGTTTTCACGAGAAATTTTTTAATATATCTCTTCTTTGGAGTACATGTTACCATAAAAATCGTATGAAACCTGAGCAAATTCAATCTTGCTGTTATCATAAAGGTATAAGTCTAAGTCACGTTTAGGGCTCGGTAGTTCTAGTGTTAAGGACTGCTTAGTTTTAGAAACTACTTTCTTTTTTAGATTGATGGCATTCAAGTCCTCGTTTCTGTGTACAAGTGGAGCTCTTGCACAGCCAAAACGACGTTGCAAAGCATCGTGTGTTGTGTTCGTGACAGCCCCGGGGATTAACCGTTTTCAAACGCCCTATAAAGCATCTCTGGTTTCTGACCGTCGAGCCGCGCGACCGATTTTACACCGTGGAAATATTGCCAGCCCAACGAATTAATCAATCATGGAACGACAAAAGTTACGATACCCCCGTGGAAACCTGTCGCGAGACGCGCGACACCTTTCCACCGTTCCACCTTTTCACCGTTGAAAAAAGAGGAGGCTTTCGCACTCGGACGACCAAACGGATTTTTCTACCTGTCCCGTTGCAACAGCTGGTTTCGAATTTTCCGCCTCGCGATCGATCGGATCGCTCGTTTTTATTCGTCGCCCCTCGGTCCTCGGAGATTTTCAACACATTTATTTTTCTTTGTTCGCTCATTTTCTCAGTTTACCGTTCTCTTTGGCCCCATCGATCTTTGTAACGAATTACACAGAGCTTGACTGCATTATCGCTGTTCCTAATTCTCATTCTGATTCTAATTGTCCATGTTAAACGAGCAGTAAAAAAACTTAAATCTGAAAAATTGTCGACGAACTTTTTCTTCTTTGATAACGGAAGCTGCAGGAAAATACCTTGCACGGAAAAATTCTACATACTTGAACATATACAGTTGCAGTTATTGTAACATTGAAAACGTTCAAGTATGCTTGAGCAATGATTAAAAAGAGCAAAAAGCGAAAGTATCACTCTAAAGAATATACACGAATGTTTGCGGACCTTCATTGAGCATGAGATAGAAATATTTCTTTGCTGAACGTTCAATATTTATGCAACAGGGAAAAATGCATCAACTCGATCACTTATTAACACTCGGAACGCAGTTGAAGCCCAGAAGAGAGGACTCGTTTTCGACAGGGCATATTTCGCAACAGCAAGCACAGACTAATTAGGGGAGTCGAGAGAATGTTCGAATTAGGCCGGTAAGAATACATACGTCGCGAAACTCTTGTTAGCAGATTCTTTGTTATTCAAAAAGAATGCGCAGGAAATTGCGCCGTCCTATAAATTCTCCGGATTACACGGTGTGTCCCATTTCCGATGAGACTGGTCGAAATTAACAGCCGATTGCAGCGCCATCTATTGATTCATGTATTGAATTTTGTAGACACATCTTTCATCTATCTTCACACCAAATTTCATAGCATTTCAATTGTTCTGTCAATAGTTACGACATTATACCTAACCGTCCATTGTGTCAGTCTGTCGAAAAATCGCTATGGAGCAAAGAGCGAATATCAAGTTTTGTTTTAAGTTGGGCAAAACTGCTCAAGAAACATTCGAATTGATGAAAAACGTTTACGGTGACCAGTGTCTATCCCGTGCACAAGTATTCCGCTGGTTTGCTAGATTTCGTGATGGTCGTGAAGACCTTGAAGACGACGAACGCGCACCGAAGCCGAGAACCTCGAGGAATGAAGAAAACATTGAGAAAGTCAGCCAAATTCTGCGCTCTGACCGTTGTGTGTCCGCGAGACTTATCCAGGAGATGACTGGCATTCCTAAGAGTGTGGTCCATCGCATTCTGACCGAGGATTTGGGAAAGAGAAAAATCTGCGCGCGATTTGTGTAATGCGCCGTCGCACAAAGCCCTAATGGTACGCGAGTTTTTGGCCAAAAAAAGCATCATAACGCTCGACCACCTGCCGTACTCGCCTGATCTAGCGCCGTGCGACTTCTGGCTATTACCTAAACTCAAATTAGCGTTGAAGGGGAACACTTACAGTACGATTCCGACCATCCAGAAGGCTTCGACCGACATCCTGAAAGCTATTCCGGCCATCGAGTACCAGACATGCTTCGACAAGTTTTATGATCGGTTTCAACGCTGTATTGACTTGGAGGGGGATTATTTCGAATAAATACAATGGAAGAAATGCACTGTAGAGCGTCTTCTTTTTTATTTATTGAGCAATCTCATCGGAAATGGGACAGACCGTGTATACACGAGCAGCCGACGCGCTGCCGACGCGTTGGAAGTCCCGCAGTCAGAGTCACAGTAGGAACCATAGTCAGCTCCGGAAACGCGTTCAAGTTGCTCGGCTCAGCCTAGTTACACCTCCAAGTGGCGTGCACCGTCTTAACAAACCTGCAAACTTCCACGGACCGTCTCGTTTACGTTGGATTACTCGCGGTTGAAACTGTTAAGCGAGATATGTCATTAATAACGATGCTCGCACAGCTATTTCAACCTACTTCGTTCCTCAACAACGACGCTCGTCTGGATCCTCGAAATTTTAACACCAACAATGTCTCGTTCGGCGCCGTGAGATATGCTCGAGCACCTCGCATTAAACTGCGTCGCAGTTTCCTAGCCCTTTTCCAACTTACAACTTCTCCTCGAATTTTTTGTTGTTCTGTGGCCGAGTTTGCGCAATTTTTTAAATTTAGGAGGTTGGATTGAAAATTCGAGAAAATCTGATCATCAAGCTTGACATTTTTACGTATTCTGTGGCGTTTCTCCTCGTTACTGACGTTTGAAATCATGGTCGAAATTGGCATAATTGTATGAATTAAATGCTAGTTTCGTTTCAAAGGTTGTGCAATTTTACCAATTTCGAAAGTTATACAGAAAATGAGATCACAGACGCCTGCACTTTGAACGTACTCCGTAGACTGCGCCAACACCGACGGCGGAGACTATGATCTAAATTGTCGTAATTATAGAAATGAAATTATAGTTTCCTAAACTTTCTTGGCTCGTGGCCGACGTCTAAAATTTTTCTTTATTTTCCGGCGGAACTTTCGCGTCTTTTAATTCGCGAAAGTTAGATTGAAAACGAAAAAACTGAAATAATTAAAGCCTGACTTTTTAATGTACTCTGTGGAGTTTGTTAACACTGACGACGGGAACTGTGGTCCACAATGTCGTAATTATGTGGACTACGTTATTTCTTATCCTTCCTTGGCTTGCAGCGCTTGCTTCACATTTTTCTCTGTTTCGCGGTTAAACTTCCAAGCGCGTGTGGCGGCGCAATCCTTTCATTTTAGAAAATTAAACTGGACACGATGATAGCGACATTTTTATGTACCCTCCGGTAAATTAATTTTCTGGTAACAATAAATCGTCGTAATTATATAGACTAAATCACTTCAGATTTCTCGTTGCTCAGCGGCCTCTGAAAATTGTTTCGTTTACATGTTGAAAAATTCGGCAATTGTGTGCAGACTTCGATGATTAATTTCATTGAGAAAAGAGCCGCGTGTCACTTGGAAAACGTGAAATACCGAACGTTCGAATTGGTGGCCGCATCGGGTGGGAAGTAAATACGATTGGTCAATTGGAAATACCGAACGATACGGTACGTCCGTTCGTTTGGCACGTCCGGCCATTACCGAAATGATCCGAACTTCCTTCAACCCTCCGAGTGCTGTGCCGCAGTCATTTTTGATCCGCTTGCTTCAGGCCACGCGCACAGTGAAAAATATTAAGAAGTGGATTAAGTTGGCATATTACGGTTAAAGAAAAGCACCTTACAGTGCAAGCGAAAAGGAAATGAACGTTTTACAGTACCTGAAGAAAAGGAAATTGCTAAAAAAAATTGTTTTTCTGAGTAATTTCAACGAGATCTGAGGAGGCACCTCGAGTCATATTTTGCTTCACGAACCCTGGATGTCTATAGGAGGGGGATTGAAAATTTGCAGGGGCGATGACAAACTGTCCTTGATACTGACGGAGATTATATAATAAATTAAGAAGTAAAAACTTGAATTTACTACAAAGTTTGTTTTAGGTTTCAAAATAATAGATTACTTATGGCTCCCCCTAATAAATTAATTTTGCAGGCGCAATATTTCGCCACGTTGGTGCCGGAAATCGTGGTAAAAAGAACCGGATGGTTTCCTTGGGAATATTTCTCGTTGGTTCGGGCTCCCCTGAACGATCCTTAGAAACAAGGACGAGGGGGCTGGGAATCTTTGGTTTCACGCGGCTCGGCTCGGCTCGGCAGGGCGGTTTCTTCTGGAATAGGCGAACAGAGCCGAAAACACTTTGTCGGTGGGCCAACGGAGTGGAAACAGCGCAAATAATTCAGGCGGTCGTAAAACCGTGGAATTAGCTGGTAAGGGAGCTGCCGAGGAGGCGTGGGAGTGTGGGAGGGAAGAGGATACGGATAATTTTCGAGTCTTTGTTCGGCCCAGCGAGAGCGGCCCCCCGAGCTTGTTACAGTAAATATCTTAAAGGAGCCTTCGTCATTGTGCTCCCCTTTTTCGCGTGATAAGTAGACGTTCGGACGCTCTCGCTATATATCATTAATAAATAAAACGGACGCGTTAATCTTCAGCTCTTAAATCGACACTGAACTTACCAGCGAGGAAAGCCTTGAGAATAAATAGTCGGACGAAGATTTGGTGAGTTCCTAAATTCCTTGGTACTTTGGTATCTTGGTATATGAGTGTGCCGACGAAAGTAAATTTCGAACGGTATCTACTAAATATGATTGTCATTGATTTCCGTTAAACCGATATGAAATTCTACTTTGTTGACGAGAACTTCACCTTCTGGGACCAAAAATGTTCAACTTTTTTTAAATATAACCCTACAGATCTGGTCGAGATAATGCCAAAAATCGAAGCTTTAATGCGAGGAATTCACTGGTTCAAAAGTTATGCGCGTTTAAAGTGTGCTCGGCGTCACGCGATGTTTGGCGAGCGGAAGCGCTGGGTGAGCGCCTTTACCTGTCAAAAACGCATGAAGTCGCGCAACTCTAAACATAGATAACTTTCGAATCGGTGAATTCCTCGCATTAAAACTTCGATTTTTGGCATTTTCTCGTGAAGATCTAGTGGATTGGATGAAGAAAAGTGCAAAATTTTTGGTCCCAGTAAGTGGAGTTCAGCCTAGGCATACAATACATACGAATTTTCTTCCTCTAAGAAGTTTCGAATGACGACAAATCTCTAATCCCGCAACAGTGGAGTAAATATATACTGTAATATTTTTAAATCCTATACTATTTTCATATCTGGTTGGTCCACTTTCTTTTGGAGTTGGCAACAAGCACACGTCAGAACGTTTCAGACTATATTCTAAATTTTCCTCTATATTTTTACCTCTAGAATTCCAGGTCTCCTCTACTTTATTGTTTAATGCTTGGCTTGTCAATATTTCGCAACCTATCAGCTCCGTTCCAATTTCAGAGGGCAGACCCTCGATGGGATTAATATTGGGACGGAGGTGTTTGCCGCTCACACCAGGAGGTGTTCATATGTAAAACATAGAATAGCGCACGCAAACCGGTAACTCGGTTTTTCATTCGATCCCGTGTGTTAGAACGGGTTTTTCGCCGGGGATCTATGAAATCCGGCAAGGTGTCGCGTTAATCATCCAGCCCGTCGTGAAATATTCAGTTGTTCGGCGCGAACGGAACACATATTTCAAGCACCGCGGCAAGATTGTTTGCTCTAATACGCTCGTCGCGTGCGACGAATTAAGCTCTCGGGAACAGTGGAAAGCTTTCTCGAGCGGATATCGGTATTGCGGATGCGAACCAGCATTTCAGATATTTGTCGTACACTCCGGGACAAAACGATAGGGTGCCTCTAGATCCCTCTATCTCCCTCTCACATTCTCTCTCTCTCTCTCGTGGTTCTCGAGATGAAAAAAACATCGTTAGCTCCATACACTTTTTGTTAATTGAAATGGCACAGTAAAAACGGAGAAAAGAAAATTAAATTGAAAGAGATTACGGTTGCTAACAATCTTCCAGCAACTTTTACACCGCACTGTACCTTTTTTGCTCGCGCCGCACCTACATACATAACTAACCACCCTCTCATTTTTCCAGCAACTCCCACCCCTTCTATTTTCGTCTCGTTCTCCCGTTCGTATTTTTAACGTTCCCGTAGGGCAGCAAATTTTGAGTTTCCACTCTCTCGTTCGAGCGAAGGTAATACGGACTGTCGGGCTAGCTGGCGGTTTAATCATCCGATTTTCACGGAACGCAGCGAGAAAGGAAACTTTAACGAGCGACGAGCGAAATCTCGGAGGATAGTAAATTAATTACTTGCTAATCCCGTTAATGGAATTCCAATTGTACATTGTGGTAATTACACATTCCGCAAAAACCACCGCCCGAGGCAATATAAAATATTTGCATCTTTTCGTTCGAATAAAACTCTAAAATTTAAACAGCCAGCAGAAACGAAATATTTTCATCGCAGCTTGCAAACATTAAAGTTTTTTTCATCTTAGAAATTTCCTAACCGAAAAAAGAAATCTATATTGACTGGATATCTGCAGCAGCTTCAATGTTAACAACAGGGAAGTTAAAGTTTTCTCGGATTTGTAACAAATAAATACCATTCGTATTTAGCAGGCTCCGTTCGAGTTTTCGTTGTGATTATACCTGTGAAAGATGGGGAAGAGGATAACAAAATTAGACAAATGACAATTTTTTAAACGAGAACCACCTATCGCGCGCGAGAAAAGGGGATGAACTTTCCGCCTAAGTTAATTCGGCCGGGTCACCGAGCAGCAAGATTTTTCCGGTTTCCTCGGATTTTCCAGGAATTCGATCGGGGTATAATATATCACTCGAGATTCACGGGGGGCGACCGACGATTTCAAGGATCCTGATACTTTGGATACGTTTTACGAGAACTGGCCCTTTCGGAACGACTGACCTAAAAGCAGAGGCAGAGCAGGAGCAGCGAGAGGACGAAGCGACCGTCTTATCGTGCGTTCACGACTGACCCAACCCGTGATGTACGGTCGTATAAGAAGCCTCGACGAACGACAGGACTCGATGTGAAAATAACCCGGTGGCTGTTGCGTTTTATAGACGGGCTCGCCTTCAACTTTTCGAACAAAGGTCGAGACCATTCGAAACGGACGCACGATAAACTTCATGGCCGACGGAATAACTTGGTTTCGAGTGTACCAATGCTGAAAGTCCTGATAAAATGCGTAACATGCCTGCGTTTCGTCGAAAACACAAACGTAATGCCGGAGGGCTCGAATACAAGTGAGCAATGTTTTAAAATGTTTGCGAAAAGATGCTGCCGATAATTTCCCGACGACCTGTATCAACACTAGGTTCAAAAATAACAAGAATACATCTATCCAAAATTTTAGCCATTCTTTAAACAGTATAAACACAAAGACATAGATTCGTTGAATAATTCCTCGCGGATACGTCTTCACAATCACGGTAACCGTAAATTAAAAATATTAGAAATCGTCATTTCCACGGGTCCCGTAAACCTACTGTTGAAACTGTCTTGCGAAAATTTATGAATAGGAACGAAGATCGGGAGGGTATGAAAAGATAAACGTCGCGGAATTGTCAGTTTTATAGCAGAATTATAGTTTCAGGACAAATACACTTTAGTACTTTTATACTCAGAATACGCCAATCTATCGAAATCGAGCGTAAAGAATTGGACATTCCATTTAAAAAAAACAAAGGTGACCTCTATATCTTCTCTACGCCTCCGCTTGCATGAATATCATTTATACCATGTGGTTTCATAAACCCTACAACATCTGTAAGCAACATTTTCTCGTCTTGTTTGAAATAACCAAGATATTCAAGTACACAGAGCTCGTGGGACACACTGTATATCAAAAATTCGCCGTATTAGAAGTTAGCCGCCACAGGTTAAAAGGTTATGGGAGCACGATGGTTACAAAGAAACGCCATAAGGCAACGAGTCGTTATTGATATATAATATTTTTTGTTAAATAATTGAAAGATCGGGCTGCGATACGTCGCGGAAATAGACAGTGTTCGAGTTGTGCTATCGGTTCGCAGTCGGCCGCCGGAATGGCATAACCGACGTGCTATGTTTAACGGAAGAAGCGTTCCCTTCGCGAGCCTTCCGTCGCAGTAAAGCTGTTCCCGTGCAGCGCGCGCCGTAGGAAATATGGTAAAATGCGCGGGACTACGAGAACGTCTCGGCTTTTAGCGCGTGAACACTATCCCGCAACGTAGCGAGCATCCCCGGCTCCGTTACGTTTCGAAGTTTTATCATTTTTCCTTATTTCGAAAAGTTCCCGGGGCCCCGGCCCGCGGGACCGTCTCCCGCCGAGCGTTAGGACGTTTATTAGCATCCTGACGGCACACGCCCGATATCATCGTTCTCGGCGAACTCCGCTTGCGCAGACCGTTTCGCTATAAAGTTACAACGGCAGTCCCCAAACGACTTCATTAAATAATACCGGCGGACGAATCGCTTAACGACTCGGAGGGCATTCCGAGGACTAAATTGAAACCTTTATCGATCCCTCGAACCGTGACCACCGCTTCAACGTTTTATGACCGTTGTAGCGCCACGCTTCGGGAGGATTAAGCTTCCCATGCTCGACGAAAGTGCGAATAAAACGAAACAATACACGGACGGATCGTTTCACAATTTCTCGGTATATTCGATCTTTACGAAAAATCAGCAAGTGACCTCAAATTTTTGGCCGGTAGTGTTCAATTTCTACCGGATATTCGTCAATTTTTACGCCGGATGTTATGCATTTATGGTAAAAATGAGCAGGTGTAATTTGAATTGTTTTGGAGCCAAAGATGGATTAAGAGAACGTAAGAGCTCCAATGTATCGGCCCCCCTCTTTCCAGAATTATTGGACGAGGAAACCGATCGATGCAAACAATTTTTATTTTGCATAAAAATCCAGAGTCCACATGTCAATTTTAAGAATTTCTTGCGCTCCAATTGCAAGAGCTGGGTGGATGGTTTCTTCCGTAGAATCCGTAATAATCCTTGTACACTCGACCTATCTTGTTCTTCGTACTTCGTACGATGATACATAGCGCAATTATAAAACTGCGTAGTAACGTACATTAGTTTCCCCGGGAATGTTGAGTAAGAAGTCGTGAACTTTGGGCGAAATTGTTGATTTAATCCCGTACGAATGGAACATCGCTGTTTTCGGGCGGGTTCGCATCGGAGCGACGCGCGACGGTCCGTTATGGCGAATCTCGGGCACCGCGGAGCGTTGGAAAGTTCCGTAGAAAAAATTCTTCGCAGCGAGCGCGAAGGATATAATTATTTGGCGGGGTCTGTTTCGGCGGTCTCTTCAGGGAAGTAGTTTCGTTCGTTCGCGAGAGCATATTCCCGCGTGATCTCCGTCGGCGAAACTGGGTTAAATCCAAATGAGTTCGGCGTGTTTCCATAAAGCAGGAAAAGTAGCCGGGGAACCGCGTCGTTAGACGGATCCCGGCGAATGGCCGTTTCGTGTTCAAATTATTTGTCCGGAGGATGCGCGCGCGTCTTACAACCAACAACGCCTGTCGTTAATAATAATACCAAGAAAAAAAAAAAATAATAACGTTTAGCCGCGAGTGAATCCGCTCGGCTCTTTGAACCAGCAACACGGTACGAGAGTATTATGAATTGCCTTCAGCAGGAAAATCATACTTAACGGGCACAAAGTCGACCTCTACAACCCCGGTGGCCTCGCAACGTCTGTCAGAAAGTAACGAACTTTTAGCTGCAGACGATCTCGCGGACCTTTGAGCGCATCCAGGTCATCGTAAAAAGTTATGCAGCCGGGCGATGCATGTTACCAACGTGCTGTTATCGTCGTTTTTCCGCGACGCTTTTCCGGAACGCGAAAACTATTCCGTCGAGCCACGTTCCTGCAGTTTGAAGGGTTGGAAAAATTCAATCTGTTTTAATTGCGGCACAGAAGCACGAGAGGACAACTGTATCCGAATAGACGAATAACTGATTACCTTAATACGGTGAGCGTTTGCAGTTTAATGTCTGGAAAAATGTATGTCCAGAATTTTAATAATAAAGAGGAATTTTTTACTTCGAACAACAGCAGAAAATCTTAAATATATCTTCTTCTCCTACTACCAATTTAACAATTTCGTTCCAATCCGTTTTTTTTTTTCAAGGTTCAATACTAAATTGAAAGTTCTACCTACGGAATATTTGAAAACAAATTTCGATTTTTCATTATTCTCTTTTTTAGTTCGCGACAAAATGAAACCAGCTTCGGGGAAAAAGGACGTTCCAAATAGCGTCGCGCACCGCCATTTTGTAGCTACCTACAAATCCCTAAAAAATTGTGTTGATACTGCAGGACAGCAGCGCGCAGTGTGCAGAAGAAAAATTCTCTATCGTGTCGCAATTCCTCAGAATTAATTCCTAAATATTTCGGTGTTTCGGGCAATTTGTCTAGCTGGGCCACCTGACAAAATGGATTCGTTTGCCGGTTTTGTGTTTATAGATCACCGTGGGGCAAAGGCCTTGCTTCGAGCCCGTGTATACACGCGTGTAATCTTAAAGTCGAGTGTAAATAGGGCCGCAGTGAAACACGGGATAGAGGATTGTTTGTAAAAAGGCCGTTAAGCGAGCCGCTTTAGTTGAGTTCGCGCAGTTTTTCCTACTGTCCTCGTAAAATCGTTTTTTTTTTTTTCTTGTTTTCGCGTTACGAGCAAAAGTACAGGGATTTTATCATGGCGGAGTAGACTCGCGAGTGTCTCGGTACCCAACAAAAACTGTGAATTACAAGCCTTGTAACAGTATCGTTCGTATTTTTTCCTCTTGAAACAAAGCTTTTTTTCCGGAACGAAGCGGCACAGCGCAGTGCGACGCGGCGTCGCGTCGCGTCGCGTCGTGTCGACGTCGACGTCGACGGAATATCGATAAAAACAATAAAGCGAAGTTAAATAACAAACATATTAAAATGCACGAAACTGAAATAATAGATCCAGCACCGTTTCCCCCGGGCACAGAATTTTGATTGTGCCGGAATTATGCTTTGAAATGGCATCGCGGGAGGGAGGATATATGTATATATATGTCGTAAAAAAACGTTAATGAAAGAGCTCGAAATTATTACAATATTTTTCCTACGTTTATCCGATGCACAAACATCGTGCTCGAAAAATTGCACGGACAAAGGAAAATTCCATTCGGAGACTTTGACCCGTTACAAGGGAATGTCCGCGAGTCGGCTGGAGCCCGGAAAATTTTGTCATGGGTCCGCTTCCTTTGTAATTAAGAGGCCTTTGTGAAAATTTAGATTTTTGCAGATTAGATTGTGCATGCTGAAACTGAAATAAATTTTATTCTCCTGTTACTCCATCAGGGCAAAGAATTTTTTTCTCTTTTTTTTTGATAATACGTTCAATTGTATCCCGCTTCTCTATCAGATGAAATATTCTTTTCCTTCTTAATTAATTATTTAGCGTCGCACCAACCACTTGTGTAGGTTGTTAGCTCACGTTGAGATTCAGTATTTGTTATAGAATTTGTTATAGATAGAATAGGAAATTTGGATCGATTGATTGTTATTATATCTGTGGTTTAATTGGCACCGTAATCGCCATGCATGATAATTTAGTTATCTGGGGTTAAATGAATTTGAAAATTATAAATACAGTGAATTCTCAATATAGGTCAACAACACGCGTCTTGCCAGCGTCCCGAGCCCTGTTATGTTTACACTTCTCGCGGGGTATACTACCGTGGGGATAATTCCGCGACGTTTATCATCCAGGCCCTGGCGACATATATAGAGGAATCACTGTACTATTTAGTCTATAAGACTATATTTTACGATTATCGAAATTATAAACATTCATTTATGGAGAATAATGTGTAATGAAGTAATGAAAACGTTTTTATAAGGCAACATTTTCAAGATACTTTTAACGCTTGGTAGGCTCAGCGTTGATGCATAATATTTCCGGGTCGACGCGGAATCCAATGACCACGAACAAATTGGGCTGCCGAGCAACAGAGAAAAAAGAAAACGGATTGGAAAGATTGAACGACAGATGTAGGATGTGTGACTGGGAATATACGAAAGTTCGGATGAACGCAATTGACGGGGTACGTCGAAAGTCCCGGGAGCGGAAATACGGCTGAAATTCCGCGGAAATAGACGCCTACGTGGTGAGACGGCTGACGTTGACGATCGAAGTCGACGCGTGGATCGCGGCCTCGTCTCTTCGGATCCTCGGATCTGAAGATTCCTTTCCCGGTGCAGCAACCGAGGCGCAAAAAGTGCATCCGAAGGAAAATGCCATTTACGGCATCCGCGAGAGCCTGTCGACGTTTCCGCGAGACAACTATCGCCGCGGATTCCGCCATTTCTCTGAAATTATCACGTATTTCTCAACGATCTTTCTTTCTTTAATTTTCTATGACTCTACAGGGTGTCTCATCTCATTCTGCCACCCCTACTCACTTTACTATTTAGGTAGATATCAAAAAATGTTTGGCCAGAAAGTTATCGTATTTGGAGGGGGACATAAGTCTGTGTGGCTAAAGGTTGTCTCAAGGTTATTTTCTTCGAGATCTTAAGGACAATAATATTTTCTTGAATGGACTGTTTCCGGACGAATACAATGACCTATTATGAGGGTGATTCAAGATCACTCAAGGGTAACTCTCGTGTGTTGCGGATCCTCGTGTAAAATAAAAATTGTCGTCATCAATTGTAAGGAACAGGAACTGAATAAAAATGTATTTCTTCTTCTACTAGTTGTAATCGATTGAAAATAATGTCACGGTATCCTTGAACACTTTTGGACACGTTCGTTGCACTGGATTCGAGTCACACAGTTTTACTGTAAATACACAATACTGTAAATACGCACTTTTACTGTATAATGAGAGAAGCGGGGCAATTGCTGTTCCAGCAAAGAAGAATGTTTCCCGGGCGGCTCTAATTAATTTTGAATTGAGAATTTCGGGCAATGCGACGCGGTACCCTCCTTAATGTATCGTTGTTAACGCACCATCTCTCCTCGCGGATAATAACGCGGTCGTGTCGGTGTATTGGCGCATTGCCATCGCGCCACGGCAAAAAGTGCATGACGGATGAAGTGCAGGCTACCCCCCCCCCCTCCCCGCCCTGATACTGGAAAATTCATTTCATCGCTGCGGCTGCAGGCAACATCCACGGGCCGCCGACCCACTACCACGGCCAAGACCAGCCGCGGTGTAAAACATTATTCCACATTACACTTCACGAGCTGGCGAACATCCGATGAATTATTTCCCCGGTTTCTTCCAGCCGGGTCGAACCAGCGACGTCAGCGGATGCTTAAATGCCCGGAGCGAACGGCTCTGCCGCCGGCAAATTAACCCCTAATTGCCTCGCCGTAGTATGCGACAATTTTTTCGAATGCCCGGGTAATCGCTAGACTGCGGTTCTTTATGCGTTCAAAAGCGGGCAAGTGAAAAACGTGAAACAGAAGAAACAGAAAGGGGATTTCAGTGTACCGACGTATTACCATCAACTTATTCAATCGCGTAAAGGCAAGAAATTCATTTCTATTATATTCCAAGCTGTTGCGTTTAATGCAGAGAATGTTTGCATGAAGATTCGTTATTTAGTAATTTCCTTAAATACATTACTTTGATTTTATGGAATGTGGAAGGTCGCTGGCATATAGTGGATATAGTGGAAACCTATATTACTTATTCTTGAAGGTGACACAAATGGTGTCCCAAAATGACCTGACATCTTAAATTATAAATATGATAAATATGATATTATATATATATATGAATAAATATGAAATATGATATTTCTATGAGGTTAAATTCCTTTGCCGCGTCATATGCGGTTTAAACAGCGCGCGTTCCGGCGAATCGTAGACTGTCGGGCAGAGTCGGAACCCGTCGTGTGGTTGAGCGTGTATGTCGCGCAAGATATATTTTGTTTTAAATCAAAAATACTCGCCGTTTTACATTATTTTCATTGGAGGAAATGGTTCTACCGCTACTTTATTTTCTTTGTTCTTCAATTTTATCTAAGAAGTATAAATAAATATCATCTCATAACCAAGCTCACGCCGCTTCATTCAAACATAACCCCAAAAACAACTGAGGTATGTATTTCTGTATCATTCTAAACAATTGAATATGTTTGAGTAATAAGTGAGTAATAAGTAATAAGTTGCTTATATGTTTATGTGATGACGAACCCCTTTGGAAAATGAAGACGGCAACGGATAAGCATTAATTTTCCGAAAGTCCTCGACGCAACTACGCTTTCGATTCAGTACGATTAAAGGATTCCAACGTCGAATTTACGAACGGTCTGCTCGGTTCTAATACCAGCCATAAAGAGTTTTCTACGTTATCGGAGCTCGAGACGCATCTTAAGCGGACGTTGAATTACCGTCGAATTATTGGCCCGTCATTCCGTCGGATATCAGACCATATCCGACTGTGCATTCGATTCGGTCCGATCCGGTTCGATCCGATCGGTAAAAAACGCTGCCTGGCCGGCCGGATATCGGATATTTCCAGTTATCCACCGGATTTGGGAAATACCCGGTGTTTTTCTCGTGTATAGTTTCCGCTGTTTCCTCCTCGTTTCAATTTTGCGAACGTTCTTTCGCGGCCGGGTTCGAAAAATCACGCTTGTTGAACACTACGGATAGACGATTGCGCAACGATCCTCTTCTCGACTAGGAATATTGACTGGGTTTCTGATGCTCAGTCAATTGTTCAGGATTATTCGAACTGGTAACAGCACAAAGGAACAATTCCGAGATATAACAAATACCCGCGAAGCAGGACAAAATCGTTAATCTAATCGTAAAAAAAATTACTGGCTTATTTTCCATAGCGATCCTGGAATGTTCGAAAGTAGACGCATAAAATCGTATCGTCCCCAAACGATGAAAAAAAAAAGGGAATCTTTTAGAGAATCTCGGGAGAATCGTTGATCCCTCGATCGAACAAAATGAGCGACAGTGTCTCGCGTCGCGTCGCGTCGTCAGGCAACGAGTGAAGGTTGGAGCAGCCGTGGCGGGGTTGATATTAACATGAAATTGCTGTTGGCCCTTTCGCCGCCTCGGGACTTTGCCTTGTGCGCTAAATTGCCTGGAGTTATAGCGGCAATCAAGCATTTTGCTGCCGTCCTTCCAGCTGTTGATCCTCCTAGAAAGGGAACGAAATTTCGAGGACCAAAGCGGCGCGTCGGT
Organism: Halictus rubicundus; assembly: GCF_050948215.1. Lineage (NCBI taxonomy): Eukaryota > Metazoa > Arthropoda > Insecta > Hymenoptera > Halictidae > Halictus > Halictus rubicundus. The sequence goes on along the minus strand of NC_135155.1, from coordinate 11,958,814 downwards.
GGCATGGCGTGGCGTGGCGTCGGGAGACGAGTTTCGCGGATTCCCCATAAATAACCACTTACTTAACCCTCCTTAAATCTAAACGGTTCCGCGCCGCGAGTTTACGGCTAACGAGAATCGTTACCCACCCGTCGAGGAACCTTATTAACCGGGGCTTTCAGATTTTAATGAAACATCGGGAATCCTTTACCGATAGAAATTCAAACTTCCCCGGATCGTCTCGTTCCGTCGCGCGTCGTTACCCCCACTCCCCCGGCCCTTTGATCTTCGTCGAACCCCGGCAAACGACTTTATCCACGGTGAAAGGGTTGGACCCGTTTATTGAAATTGGTACAACAAGCGGCCAGAAGGCACTGGAAACTTTCTAACGAGTCGGATAAACGGCCGGCTGCTGTTTCGAGATGATCCGGGAACGTTCGATCGAAACTCGCGCAAATTAGCATCGCGGCATGGCGCATGGTTTCGCTAGCTTTTCAGCCGGAGCAGACTTTTCCTACCACGGCTGATTTGTCGTGTAGACTTCGGTGAATCGAACGCAGTTCGAATTTGTTGAATTTGTTCATCGGTGGCTGAGATATAGCCAATCGAAGTCGAGTTGTAGGCCTATGCCGATATTTCACTACAATTATCTTTCGATACAAGGCGATGGCTCGGGACCGGCTTTCGTCGTATTTCGGATGAATCGAAATTGTACATATTGACGAGCTTATCCCCACCGCTACGGGTCACCATTGACTCTGGCATAGCATACGGAGGGTTAAAAGCTCGTTGAAAAGGTGTCATTTGTCTAGTAAAGGAGGAAAATAATTTACACTTGTTGTTACATAAAATTTCAGAAAAAAAGCAGAGAAATAATGTTAGCTTACAGATAATCAAGCACACAAGTGCACGCTCTTAAAACGAAGCAAAACAGGTTGTTAATTGTCTTAAAAATTGAAGCACGTTTAACGCGATTGGAAATTTTTATCTTGAAGGCGTATACGTGAACATCTTGACCGGAAATAGAATTAATTCGATGTAACAAATTGGTTGCAGGAAGAAAGAAAAAGGCGCACAGCGATCGAGATAATTGGAATCCCGTTTGAATCTCGTTCGAATCCCCGCGCTTATGGTTAGAATGGGAATTCGGTGATGCAATTTCGTAGCGAGGCAGTTGTATGTGCATCGATCTTGTTTCTTGCGTCCCAATTGGCTTATTTCGCGACTGCGAGAGTTTTGGCCAGCCACGCGTACGCGTATTACGATTTGGTTAACAGGGCTCGCATAATTTACCGGGACAATTGCGTTTATCGCGCGAAGATAAACCGGCGTCGATTATAGCGCGAAATGCGCGCAACAGCTGCTCGGATCGCGACCGTGCACCATTCCAGACAGCGGCGAATTTATTTCGTTCAACGTCCTCCCATAAATCGATCGTTTCAGCGATCGACTGATGGCGTGTAATTACCGAACGCGTCGATTTTCTAGAGAAATTTCGAGAAACTATTACCGTCCGCTCATAAATAATTTACGTTTTAGCCCGCCGATTTTATTTATCGTTCGAATACACGTACAGTAATTCGATTTCGGTCGATTATGTGCGCTCGCCATTATCTGCTGTGACTTGCTGCCGTTTATCGGATTGCTCGAATGCGATGAACACGTAGTGGATTTTATGAGGTTTATCATGGAAATGTGTGTTTGCGTCATGAAAATTGTTCACGGGTAATGTAATGATGACAATTATAAATATAATAATAACATGACGGTAAAATGAACGCATAATTATCATATTAATTTCAGTCAACGCACACGAATTTTTTGCCTTCCCGTTTTTAGTTTAATCATACTCGTATATTTTACATAAGCTGCTTTGTTAAAATAATGTTGCAAAACTCCGGACAAAAATATTCACGTGTCGCCGACCAAAAGATTTTTCACAACGGAAATAGAATGAGTACGCTATTAATTTCTGTCGACACGGACTTCTTGCTGTAATACTGCCACACAGGATGACAGTTCAATCATGCTTACGTACGCATATGAATTTCTACATTGTTGAACTACTTTCGAAAAATCCGGGAAACACTCGCGCCGAAAGGATTTTTCATGATGAAACCGAAATAAATTAATTTCAGTCGGCCCACGGGACTTCGCGTTCTCGAAAATTTCGCGCAACCGTGCGAAACAGTTTTAATCATAATACCGTTCAATTAGGCAGCGCTAGAAAAATGATTAATTTTTCTCGTTCCGCTTGCGGGAGCACGTTGATGCATTCTGGCTGGAGTCAGCCGAAGAAACTGAATAATTAAAGGGGAAACCGTCTGGGTATTCGCGGTGGTAGCAGTTACAAAAGCTTTATGCCAGTTCGAGAAAACTAGAGAGAGAGAGAGAGAGAGAGAGAGAGCGAGAGAGAGAGAAAGAGAGTGAGCAGCTCGGATAATTATCGAAAGTTTTTCAACGGGAAAAAGGGAGGAGAGAGCGCGCGCGGGTTGGCCGATTTGTTTATGCAGATCAAGAATTAGAGTCCGCGGCGCGCCATGGCGGCCAGATAATTGGAAACGCATTACGTTTGCATACCGTCCCGTGTCCCGGTAATTAAGCTGTCGTTTGCACTCCCGCGGCTTTTTGTCGGTCAGTTTTATATTCTGGGACGCGTCAAAGAGTTCCGCGAATCACCGCTGGATCCCGTAAGAAATAAAACAAGCCGCGGATCGTAAAGTCTCTTCAACGGCCGACGAATGCAAATCGCTTCCGATCATTTATCCTGGACCCACAACGGCCAAAATGATCTCTCAGGATGGACCAAAATTTAAATTTCGACCTGCCTGCAAAAATTTTTTCTGCCGACTAAATCAGCAACACACAAAGCTTGGAAACTGTTCGTCCTTTTAAAACCTTGACGAAATTAATTTTTTGTTTTGTTTCAAGTGCACCTCACTAAAAATACATCTGCGAAGAATTTGTCCAAATTGGTTAAAAATCTTCTCAAAGTCATCATCTTATGGTTTGAAGGTCATCGGTATATATTTACACGGAACCCTCAATTTTTTCTCGGATTTCCTTGTCAAGCATAAAAAGCCAAATTGAATGATTACAATAACAATAATTTAATCTCGAGATATTCGTGCCTGAAAGCATCAAATAAAAAAAATATTAATGCTTTCAGACACAAATATCTCCCAGATTAAATAATCGTAACCGTCTGGTCCTTATAGTCTTTGGATTCGTATTTTCATGCTCTACATGTATATCCAACAAAGTATACATAAGGTATCGATTAAAAAAAGATCAATGATTTTGAAGTCTCGTGAAAGGAATGAGCTTGAGAAGAAACTTTCCTTGCCATTGTGCCTACTTTGTCCTGGCCAGATTCGTCATACAACAGTAGACTAGAAATTACAAATTATTTATATAAGAATTGCAATCCTAGACAAAAATTAAATCGTAGACCGTGCAAAAAGTACACAAGAGAGTAGAATATCATCGAAAACGATATGAAAGTCTCTATGATTTAACACGGAATTTCGAAGCACAGGCTTGCCAAACAATGCAAAATTTCAACATCGTTACAATTAGTGTTCTCGCGGCGAAACTCTTAATCAGGCTAAAGAACAATCTTGAACGATTGTTTGCGGCGGCAGAAGCGTTTCGAGGGAACGCGACATTAATGGGAATTGCTTGACACGGGACTCCGACAAGGTCTGAACCGTAGAATAATTGCGGAAAGTTCCAAAGAACCGGGGAATCGGAAATGTTAAGCAGGCTTTCGTAATCCCGGAGCGTGGCTGGGGCAAAATGAAATCGTAATTATTTGGGAAGCGCGACCCTCGCGGCTCTCACTCTCTCTCTCTCTCCCTCTCTCCCTCTCTCTCCCTCTCACCGTCGAGGAATATAACGTAATTTTCGCGGGCCAAACTTCGCGCAAATGGTCTCGGATTTTCGCGAACGGCGGACGCCGGAATCACACGGAACCAGCTGACGAAAAATATGGAAGTTTGCTTCTGCTTCATGTACTCTGACAAATTCTCTCGAAGTCCGTTATGACTAGTCTGAGAATCTTTATGGGAAATATGTTTCGCATCGGTTGCGAAAAACTGCGGTGAAATGGAAATTCATTGATGTATTTTAATAATCACGGGAGAGAAACAACATCGCGATACATATGAATATTTTATTTTAGTGAAGCAGTAGATTTTTATAGGTTTAGTAATACTATTGTCACTAAATGTACCACGGTCAAAATGACCGGTTTTATATTTTACAATTATTGAAGCTATAAAAATTCATTTATGGAAAACGATAAAATAAATTTCCTTGTCCAAGCATTTATTATATTGAAAATTACGGATAATCTGAATAAATTGATGGGTGCCATTTTTACAAGGCAATATTTACCAGATACTGTTAATGCTTGGTAGGTACGGTGTTAAAATACGGTTCATTTTAACGAGCCAATAGAGGATTGGTTTATTGCTTTTTTAGTAGGTTTCAAATTTTTCGAATTCTTTTAGCTAGCTTTATGCTTCTACTTATTTTGTCATGAACGCATAAATCTGCTTTATTCTTCGCAATGGAAAACAGTCTAGTCGAAGAAATCATTGCCATCTTATGACACAATCTATTAGCTCCATTTTAAAACGGATAGATACGTTGTCTACCGTGCTTTCTAATTTCAGCAAACATCGAAGAGGTTAAAACGTTAATGTTCGATTTTGAAGTAACGCAAATATATTGCGAGGGTTGTCGGCAGAGAGTGATTCGCTTTGGGATGATTTCGAGCTTGAAGAATTTGCGCAGCGTGCCGTACCGATAGAGGGCGCAGCCATCATCTTCAATATTTGACGCCTAGAATTAGGTTTATTTAACAACGCGGAAGCGGTGTTACAGAGCCGTTGATGACTCATACCCGACTAATGTAGTTTACGGTTGGCGTTTCAATTTCTCTTTGACGAGCAACTGCAACGCCGCAAATATCTCCCCGGATCCCGACCTCGGGCTCGGGCTTAGTTCGGGCTTCGGCTCGGGCTCGACAAATAACGGGATAGACTACTCGCTTTGCGGGGAACACGCGCACCGCTTAAAACACCTCCGAACCCTAGAAGAATCTCCTTTCGATCGATCGCGTCTCTCCTTTGATCGCCGCCGCGTTCTACCATAGCAAACACTTTGCCGATCATCCGCTAAGGTGAAACGAAGAGAATCTCTTGTTGAAGAGTTTTCGCCGTGCTTCGAGAGTTTCGTTTCGATGTTCGAACCTTTGCATTGGGATCGCAGTGGTCGTCGACGATTAACACGTTTTTGCCGATTTTTGGAAATCTTCGATTCATTGCCGGCGCTCTCTTTCAGGAAAGATTGGAATCATCGCTCCAAATAATATAATACATTTATTATTTTACTATTGAAATTTAAAAGAACGTTGTATTTGACACAGCACAGTAGCTCAGAAGCTTTCCTAACTAATGACATTTAGATTGTCAAATGTTTCCATACAAAAATGTACGTTTTTACCTCCCTGACAAATTTACGATTTTCAAACAACCGCATAACCTGTAAACACGTCAAAAGTCGCTCAAAGCGAGAGTTTAAACATTTTCATATGCTATAAATATATAAAAAACCCCAATATGGCAATTCCATAAATGTTTTGCCGTAGTCCTCGCTTTCCACATTAAAAATTCGGATGCGTAAAAACACGTGCTCTGTAGAAACATCAATTGAGGCCACTATGCAGTCTTCATTGAAATTGTATGATCGTTTATTCCAATTATTCGGAGCATTCAAAATCTGTGTGCGCGAGTCACAGTTCTCTCGACGAATGCAACTATAATCCACGCTGCATGATTCGCGAGTCCAATATAATTGAATATCTGAGACGTTCACGAAAACTGAAACGTTCTCTGATCGTAATACATAGGATACTCGAAGAATTCCAATGTGAAAATTATTAAAAGAAGTCAAAATGTCTGTCGTTCCGATTTGTTCCAGTAAAAAATTTCTATTTCCCGGAACTTTTTGACGACGCCTATCGGTTCTTCGATGACCAGGATCACCCGGATAGATAACCGTCGAAGTTAAAGTTGCCCGCGTTTCCTCTATCTTCTTCTTAATTAAACGGCGAAGCTCTTAAGAAGCTTATGTATCGCCGGAGTCTTATCGCAGGGACACGTGGTTGTCAGCAATTTTCCGGGAGACTGTACCCGGTAATAAGAACTTCTCCGAATTTTTAATGGCTCGTCGAAGCGATGATTTATTCAGTCCGCAATACCCGCGGACTTTCCTGTCGACGGGCCATTGCGAAACCGCTTCGGACAGAACGCCGTCGCTTCCGGTGCTCGAGTTGAAACCGGAAACCGCCATTCGAGGACGAGTCGCCGACCCTAATGGCGCCGCAACACTGAATCCGTGGGATTTCTGCAGAAAAATTGTATTTCGGCAGTTTAGGATTTAAACGAACGTATTTTAGTTGTTCGAGAATCATGCGTCTGGATTTTATGATTTGCTCGAACATTTCCCAGTGGTTCGAGAATTATATCTCGGGATCTCATAATTCGGACATATTTCGCTAACTTATTTTCGGTGCTTCTAAGCCAACGCTTGGCACAAAAATTTAAGACTACAATTATAACTATAATTTTATTTTTATGTTTTCTACAACTATAATTTTAATAATACAACGGTATTTTCTTCAACTGTTTTGCACTGTTCTACTTTTGTACCGTCCGGAACTTTTTCGAGCGAAACATTCAGGTATATTGAACATAGAATTCTCGTGCATAATTGAATACTATAATTTAATTCTTCTATATTGTCTCCGTCCGGTATTAATTTTATTTAATATGCACCAGTTGGAGTGAAATTAGAGCAACCGCAATAATGATTATACAGATTCAGAAAAGGAATATTGTAACAGCTCGAACCATATAGATTACGTTTTTGCGGACCGGGACCACAGTGCTTTGGTATTATGCCGGACAAATTGCAGATCGTCTACTTTTAATAGCGCCATCGATTGCTCCTAAACGTCCGTCTGTATTTACCGGTTCGTTTCCATGCAAATCGAAGCCCCGTTGGCCCCGGAACGCGGATGAACCATCGCATTATCCGGCCAAGCGTTTTCAACCAGGCTACGATCATTTTTTTTTTTTTCATTGAAGATTATCGCGACGAACAAATTGATCGAATCCGCGCTCGGCAAATAGCCGTTTCAGTGAAAACAGGAAAAGAGCGAAAACTTTCCAATTCGGCTTTCCGGGAAAAGAAAACCGAGCCGTGAAATCGTCAAACGGTGGCGTTGAAGTTGGAGCTGAAGCTTGAGCACGTAGAAAGTCAATTTTTTTCACGCAATAAGTTCAATATTTCAACTGCGAAATACTATTTCTATATTTTAAATTCGTTGATATTTAACGTTGTCATAAAAATTTGAATATACGAACTTCGAAATGATCATTCTTTTTAACGGGATTAGGTGTAGGTACTGTCAAATTACCGGTTTTCAAATTTCTCCTACGTTATAATAAAAATGGCTCAAAATAAATCTTGCCATTTTTATACGGCAACATATACCAGTCGCAATTTGAATATTAAGTCGTGCCAACTTCCATTCCAATGTTCCCAATATTTTTCTTATTATACCAAATTAAAAGTGTTAATTTTTTTCATTAATTTTAGATACAAGCGAACCTTGTTGCACACTCTTCTAATGGCATTAAAAGAAACAGAAGCAGCTTCTGCTGCAAAGAGAAAAACAAAATTTGTATTTTCTAAAGTATTCTGCAACAATTAATGTATAAATATTCGCATTTAATCTACAATATAATTGAGGTGGACACGTCAGGTGGTACACTCTCTACGTATAATTTCCAGCCAGAAATGTTTGTTTCGCCAGGCTCGTTGCACCCTCGCGGAACTATGGAGATTTCTGAAGCGTGTACCGACAGTTTCGTCTTTTTTCACGCGTCCCGTTTCTTCGCGAGTTTCCTCGTTCGCTGGCACACCACGTCCACGCGATATGCAGTTCAGAAATATCCTGAAAATCTCGCCGGTACACGTTGTGCACGAGGATACAGCCGGAATATTAAAGATACGAATGTTCCCCTGAAACGTGCCGCGTTTCTTCTCCCGCCTGTGTCTCGGCAAGAGGCGTCACTGTTTCCTCTTTCTGTTACCGAATCAAATTCTTCTTCCCAAAAGAATTGAAAAATAATTTCTGCCATTTCGACCCTAATTGGTCGCTCGAATCGGTACACGGAAGCTCGATATAATTCTTCCCCTGTACTCAATTTTTCCAAGGAAAATTCTTTATTCGAATCCTTAGAGTTATCTGGTTGAATGCTCTGTTTGCGACAAAAGTGGCGGACTTGATCTCGGGAACCAGAAATTTTTAACTTTTTTTCTTAAAAATTATTTTGGCGAGAAAATGCCAAATATCCAAGTTTCAATCCTAGGAGATCACTGTTCAGTGATCACAGCATTTTCAGTGTTTCTGACATGTTTCTGTCGGTCACTACATACCATCATGGCGGCGCCCTCGCCTATCAAAAACGCTGAGAATCGTCGTACACTCGCATAACTTTTGAACTAGTGACCTCCTAGGACTGAAACATGGATTTTCGGGATTTTCTCGCCAAAATCTACACGATTACGTAAGAAAAAGTTAAAAATTTCTGGTTTCCTGAGGTGAAGTTCAACCCAGTAGCGCGGTAATTAAAGAACCATTCTAGCTCTAAACTAGACTTCAGATCCTTACGCAAAATAAAAATTCTTTGTATAATTTCGACAGGACAGGATCGAAACAGAAGTTCTATTCTTTCTTTACTGAATTGGATCGGCGCACATTAGCAGGTTGATACTTAAAAATTTTTTTCAATCCGCCCGCTGCATTAAATTGCACTCATTTTCGCCATGACCGTAGAAAATCCGCAGTCCAATAATAACGTTTTTACGTTTCCCCGTAAACGAAACGAACGATACGTGCACAGGCATAAGTACATGATGTATACGCGAAACGTTAAAAATTTGGCTCGTATGAACGAGCGATGTCCGGCAGCAGCGAGAAGACAACGTCATTCCGGCATTTGCGGTGTCGCGTAAACATATTTTCATTGTTCGGTAGAAGCTAGAAAACGCCGCCGGACAAGTGTAGGTTCGCCGCGCCGATAGAACGACACAGCGTACACTGGTTTCGGTATTTCCCGTCGGTTACAAGCGGAATTTGTTTATTATGACTGTACGTCGCGTCGCGCCGGCATCACGAGCAGAGACCGGAGCCGAAATTAATAACGTCTGCGCGCGAGCGGAGCCTGGACAAGCGAAACATTTGTCAGCCGGTAACAAATGTTTGCAGAAACGGCCGCCGCGCTGTCATTTTTCACGGTTTCGTTGGACGACGCGGTGTTACCGTGTCCGGGAATCGATCGAAACGATTCTGCCATTCGTCGACTCGAATTGACACTTTCCCCAGTCGAGGAATCATTATCAGACACCGGGTTTTTATACGAAAACAAAATTGTCTGCGTCCGTTGCAAGAAGGTCACGTGAAGGTCGTAATATTACAGGTCGTTGGATTTGTCTTGACCTCGGTTATCATATAGCGATAATAAGAGTATATCATTCCTTTTAAAAAGATATAACCTTGAACCGACTAATGTTTCGCTCTGCAACTTTTTTCTAGCATGAAACACAAGCGAGATATTTTGGATGCTCGAGTTAGGTGAAACACCCTGTATAGAGTGTGACTGGAACAGAGCGATGTGGTGACGCTGAGCACCCATGTGCTCTTAACTATATGCATCTTCCTTTCTTGAATAATTTTAGTAGTGAATTTGCGGAAATTTATGCAAAATAAAAATTGTTTACCTGAATTCCTACAAACTAGAGCAAAAGAGAAATCTGTCTTCTTTCTTAATAGGTCCAGTAGATTGAAAACAATGTGACAATGGGTTTTTACTGTTTTCTGCTCATTCTACTCGTTTTTGTTAAAAACGCATAAATTCCACGGTTTACTAATAGGGCAACTGTGCCTACATTAATTATCCTTATTTTTAAAGCATAATGAATATTAAGAAAAGAGATATATAACATCTACATTAACAGATTTTAATGAGAAAAATTTAATATCTCCTTTTTAATATCCATTATGCTTTAATGATGCGTATAATTAATATAGCCACAGTAATTGGTACCCCCACGGTAATTGGGTCCCCTACCCTAAGAATAAACGAACCGAATGGTACAAGATTGAAACGTTGATTGCTTCATCATCTGAAAAATAATGTATTTGTGAGAATGCGATATTTTTCCAGTGCAGTTTCATTTTCCAAAATAAACACGACTTTTGTCCGCTATTGTACGTACGAGAGGGTAAATATCTTGGCCGCGTAATCACATTGATCCGCGTTACGCCGTCAATCGAGGCGGCAAAAATACGTTCGTTACCCGCTCCAACTTGGTGGATAACAAGCTGCGATTCTTCTCGGTGGAACTATACTATTCGATGGTACCGCGGCGCAAGCATCGTCGGCTGCCGTATATCACATTCTTGCCATGATCTTATCCGATTCATCCGACTCCCAACGGTTACACGAACAACATGTTTGCTGCTGTACTGTTCGGTTGCGGAGCTGTTTTATCCAGCGCTTTTCATTCCATCGTTTCCACGGGTTAAAAAACCTTTTTCTTTTCAGTGGAAGCAATTTCATACGTTTGCAGCTTTATTTCGCCACGCAAATATAAAAGCAATGAGAAATTACAGCGTACTAATATCAATATATTGATTCAACATCGAATTAGAAAGCCGTACATGTTTATTTCAATCAAACTAACAGTTTCGAATATTTTCACTGTATCTCCGATTAAAAAGCCGCGCATCTTCATTTTAATCGTTCCACCTATTTCGTGCATGTTTATACAATTTCCATTTGAAATATGTTAATTTAATTGTAATCTATATGGTACATAAGTAAACCTATAATCCGTATTGTCTTGTATTATCGACCTGCATTATCGACCATACTTTATCGCGTAGTGCAGTGTTTACTTGAAAAGTGACAGTAGCGCTAGTAGTGAAAAATGTCGGAACCGCGAGATGCTGTTTCAGGAGAACTCGTTTTTCGCGTTTAAATAAGTAAGTAATCAACTAAAAATACACAGCACCGTCATTGTACATGTCCTGGCTAGGACTATATGGTTCTATTTTTTCGATACGAATGCTAAATCTCACGATATTAAGAAGATCTGTCAGCGGCGGCCATCTTGTGACGTCACGCTTGCTTCGAACGCCTTGCGACTGGCAGTATGCCATCAAATATTAAAAATTACTCCACGATAAGGTAAAAATAGGCATTTTAGAGACCGAACAGTCCTAGATTGGAGTTTCAGGAAACCAAATTGACCATTTCTGAATTGCTCATTTCGATATTGAAGCGTCAGTTTGAGGCCCCGTGAACCCTTGCAAGTTCGTATACGTGAATGTATACGTGAATTCGTATGTATGTAGTTTCACACTTCATCAAAAACACAGACCCTTTTAATCAACCACCCGCTGTCAAGAACAATACACATTTGTTCAAAATATCTCCCAAGCTCTCAAAAAAAAAAAAAAAAAAACAAGGAAATCAACTGCCACGTATTCGAAATTGCGAAGGAGAACTTGAGCTCGCGAATAGATACTACACTATACATATTTCGCGTAAGCCGAGCACAGCCTCTATTAGGGGCAGAGTTTCGAAAGCGCTCGGGGAATTTCGCGTTTTCGAAAACGGGTTAGCAGGAAAAAGGATGATAAATTAGACGAGGATTTTTCTAATACGAGAACGAAGCTCTGAGGGTCACCAGCAAAGAGAGGAGAGAGAGAGAGAGAGAGAGAGAGAGAGAGAATGGTTGTAGGATCGCAATTAAAAAATCCCGGGGAGATAGTTCTTTTTTCGAGTAGCCCGAGTGATTTCGTGCGCGAAACACTTTGTACTCGCACGAGTGACTCGCCGCGAGCCGCGGAATTTTCGCTGATGCCGGTCTGGGCCAGGGGATAACACAAGCTAGATGGGAACCGTTTGGGAAAACGTCGGGTAAAACGGGAAACTGCCGCGGCGAGATCAGAACGTGGAAAGTAACGGTCTCTTGCCGGACGCATTCGGGGAAAAACGTAAAAACGCACCGCCATGCCGGAAACAATGATCGCCGGCTGCTTTGCAAATGTTATCGCGGACAGAGACCGGCTGACGTGCCGACAAAACGCGTCCCCGGTCTACAGTGTACAGTTCGACGGTTGTGTGTACAGCAGTTTTGAAAGGCGCGCGCGCGTGCACCGTTCGACGCTATTCGACGCAAGCATCGAATGGACATTTTACCTGTCCCCGCCTTTTTTTTTCACCATTGCGAACGTGATCCGATAATATCGAACGTGCACCGCCAGCCTGAGCTTTTAATGGGACGTTGCACGCTGTAGCCGGCATTTGTATTGTACCGTAGAACGCTCGGTATGTGAACATTATTTGAACACACGTTATGTGAACGATCTCTTTTACGAACTATTTCGTATTGTTAGACTGCGGTTGATCATGCAAAATCAAAATTATCTGCGTCGAATCGCTAGGAACGCAATACGGGCAAAGTCTTGACCTAAGTTGAACGGAGCTACACGATCTTAGTCAGTTTCCCCTCATGTCGCGTAATCCGATATCGGGTCGGGTATATCGGTGTGAATCACTGCTAATTCAATTACGGAACTTCTTTATTTTTCATTTTTTTTTTTATGGGACTTTTCCAACTTATTCGTGGCATTTTTCTTAGTAAAATCACACTAAACACGATATAATTTGAACTGTAAATGAATAGTGGCTTAATTGACGGTATGTGATGCGTCTTCGTTCGGCGCGGTCGACTCGGTGACAAAAAACTAGTAGCCCTGCACGATCTATGTCGCAGCACGGACCCGAGGGTTGAGCTTACATTAAGACTTTACTGTGCAAGCCCCCCCCCCCCTTTAATCTCCCCCTTCAATGCTATTAAAAAATATGAAATTATTTAGAAAATAAATAAACGTCTTTGTAGCTCCTGTACCTTACAATAAATACAGACAATTTTTGTATTGCACGCAACGGTCGAATATTGTCAAAAAAGATGAATTACTTCTTATCAATTAAAAATACTAAAGCACCGATACGAGGAGCTGGTGTAGGAGCTAAACAAACGTTTTGGCTCGCAACAATGGCAATGCTCTCGTGCTGGACAAAAGTCGACCGAAGGAAGCTTTCGCGAACAAAAGAGACGAACGCGAGAGCAAAAGCGCTGAAAGAAAGAGTCAAAGTTCCGCGCCGTCGGGGAAGAGTTTCGGAGAATGAATTTTGCGTCGCGTCGCGAGATTCAGAACTAACTTATCTACAGTTTCCGGCATACTTTGGAAGCCCGACGAGTTTCGTGCAAATCCGGCCGTTCGTCGCGAACAGTCGAACAAACAATGGGTTCCGCGAGAGCAACAGTTCCGAGAGATCCACCTATAGCAGCTCGAATATGCCGCTCCATAATTGCGTTTAATGTTTATTCATAGGCAACCGGGGAGACGCAGATTCAACGTGTCGTTGGTACAGTCGTCGAAACTTTGACGCGTGCGCTGGAACCAGAGATTGAAATAATATCGGAAATGATTGACCAAAATTGTTCTGTTAGAAAAGCTTTATTTACTGTTTATTTACTAGCTTTATTAACTGTTCCTTACTCTATAGTATCGAGCGATAATACCTTCATCGATGAAATGTTTTAGGAAAGGCAAACTCCTTCGTGAAATATCCAAATATATTGTTTTCTTGATATATGTCAACGACACGGGTCTTACCAGCGACATATATCATGCAGGAGATACTATTCACTCATATTATGTTTACACACCTCGGCGTCAGAGGCCTCTCGAGCTTCGGTGCCCCTCACCGGGTATACGCCGCGGTAGTGGGGATAGTTTCGCGACTTTTATCAGCCAGGCATTCGCGACATATATCGAGAAAAGACTGTAATCTATTTGGGAATGGAAGGATTCAATCAATTCTTCAAATAAATAGAGGGAACAACGGGAATTATTCGCTGAATTAAATATTCCACTGTCAAGAATTTATTAAAACAATTCCTCCACAAGATAACGCAGTCTAGTAATATGAATTTTGGGAATCAACGGGTTAAACGAGTGCTTTAAATAATTGGGGAGGGCAATGTGTTACGAGTAAAATTATTCTCTGAATAAAATATTCCAATGTCGAGAATTTATTAAAATAATTACTGTCCCGAAACGGTTTCAAGAACTGAGATCGATATTATAAACGGTTTTTGCACGGAGCGATTTTTCGGTGAGCTGCGCGGAGCGTAAAACGCGCCGCAATTTCGGAACTTAGGCGGGGGTGACAAAGCACAAAGTTATGAAAGGAAAACACCGTGAATTATTAACGGGGCTCGCGGCGGCGGAGCGTGAATTCGCTATTTTCCGGGTTTCATGGCGGAACACGGTGAAATTAAACAGCCTCCGGCCCGTAAGCTCTACTGCCATTTGTGCCGAATGCTTCGAGCTAACGCAGTTACACGCGTCCCATCATCGTGTCATTACGTCCCATACCCCGCGCCATTCGCCGTCGGGATAGAGCTGAGGTGTGCTCTCCAGTTCTCCGGTTAGAGCTCCGGCAAAACTGGCTGTTGTGATATCTCGACGCAAGGACACGCGATATGCGATACACGATACGCGATACACGATACGCGACTTTTGGATAAACGTGTTTACAGCCGAACAAACAGTTTGCTTCGGGAACCGTGATCCCACAACTACCCGATTCAGGTCTGTCTATGCTTCTAACTGCACTGCTGCACCGCGTTGCGTTTGGTTGCATCGCGCGCTTTGTCATTTGTTCCCGCGGCTGCCAGGAAAGTAGAGAACGGTGTTTATTCCAGAAATTCGTGCAACTGTTATTCGATATTATTGGTAGTTGGTAGGTTAAGTGTGCAGAGTGTCCCAAAACTGTAATCAGGATCATTCCTGAGATCATTTGAAGTAACTTTCTCCTTTGCGAAAATGTTCTCCGCGGCTTCGTTAAGGAGTTATTAACGAAAAACATGGACCAATCGGAGCGCCGCTACAGCAGAGCGTGGCGTTGCCATTGGCCCAGACGGAATCGGTCGGCTGTAGCCGCGCTCTGATTGGTCCGTGTTTTCCGTCAATAACTCTTTAATGAAGCTGCGGAGAACATTTTCGCAAAGGAAAAAGATATTTCGAATTGCGTCAGGAATCATCCCTTCCCAGGAAATACATGTTTGGGACACCCTGTATATCGGATGAAATGTCTGAATTCTGGAATAAAATCAGCTTCGAGCGGACATGGTTAGTAACAGCGACGAGTAACAACAAGTAAACGTCCGTCGGACCAACCAACATAATTTCGAATCGTTGGCCAGCTACGCGCGCGTATTGTCGCGGGCAGCGCAAAAACCGACATTAGCGTCGTTCCTCTGTAAAACGCGATTCGAAAGGCGCATGCTCGAGCGGTCCCATCAAGCGGATTCATCGGACCAATACGCGCGCCGTGTTAGCTCGAGCGCGTAGCAGGCGGCAGCGATCGTCGCCGACGAAAGACAAAGCCGAACAACGAAAATCGTGTGCCGCGCACCGAAATACGTTTTATCGACCGACTTTCCGGCTGGTTCCGCGCGCAGGATGCGCTTCGCTCGCGCGATTCGTTGCGATCTCCATGCCTTTGGCGAAACGGGCGATATCGTTCCCCAACGACTTTCGAACCTTTGTGCTCTACGGCCAAAGCTCCGCGCTTTTACGTCGCTTTTCATTACGACGACGCTCGAAGGACATTCTCTATTCGGACACCGGACTCGCGTGATTTCTTCCTTATCGGTCGCTTTAGACGTTTCTAGCGAGAATACAATTAAAACGAACGGGAATCTACGAAGTATTTGCCGACACGTGCAGAGGCTGAATTATTGCACGTGTACAGAAAAAAATTAAATTCATGTCCCGATTTAATTGAACCGCAGTTCTGATTTTATATCTTTTTCTGGCTGAACTTGGGAAAACGCCCCCCTTCCTTTCGACACGCGACCTACGCCATTCTATTGGTTTTGACATGCTGAACACAATATGTATGTGTCATTTTTGGCGCAAATGAATAGTTCTCGCGATATTCGCGAAAAACTACCGTTACTACTACATGAATCCTGCGTGTAACTACGCGTCCGTGACGAAAACTTGACGACTCTCACATTAAACAATATAACATTCTGTTATAGAATTTGTTAATACGTGGAACTGGTGTTGGGGTGGGTTAGTTTTTTTTTTCTTTTTTCGAGCTACCGAAGCAAGCGATTTTATTATACATCTCAGAAATCCCGAACTTTCTATATTCTATACCGAAAATACCTTTTCAGCAAGTTCGCCTGTGAGGTGTAAGAAAGTATATCTATACCGCATACACTGCGCGGCTCGCCGTCACGGACGCGTAAGCATACGCAGGGTTCGCGTAGTAGTAGCGGCAGTTTTTCGCGAATATCTCAAAAACTATTCATTTGCGCCGAAAATGAGAAGTACATTTTGTATACAGCATTTCAAAACCAATAAAATGGCGTAGGTCACGTGTCGAAAGAAAAGGGGGCATTTTCCCAAATCTCACCCCTTTTATATTTGTTTTCGAATTATTTGCGATCAATTCGTTGGTCGTCGAACAAATGAAATTCTTGAATTGTCTATATTGACAGGCATTTGTCGTCACAATATTGGATCGTGTAATATAAAATCTCGTTTAAATGGTGTTTTAATCGAACGTTAACAAGCAGCGTGCCACTTTAGTATCACTCGAGAGTTTCTACGGTTCGATGAAAAACTATTTGGACGATCAGGGTGCACGTATGATTTCGGGTCCAACAGTTGCATAGTAACGGTTCCATTAATTTTTACTCGAGCTGCAAACACGACGTTGCAGAGGCAGTGTTCGTCTGGTCCCGGAGCGTGTTCGCAGAGATTTTTGAAAATTCCATTAGGCGACGGGCGACGTGTATGTATTCGTAATTTGCGGGGGTGTCGAGGCACACGCGAATTACTGCGAATCGCCGACGATATTCCATTCCGCCATCCACTCTGCGAGACGTGCTCGTCTTTCCTCGTAAGGAGAATACGAGATAAGGGAGCAACATTTTTGCATCGTTCCCGGCGCGGCGAGAGGAACGGCTCCTTTGCGGCCCGCTCGGAAAAACGCAGAGACGCGGTCGCCATTCTCGTTTCTTTCATCTCACGGAGGGGAAACTTCATTTTCCCTCATCCCCCGACGTGTTCCACCGACGACTCTCTCTATGAGATACGCTCGCGCGACGCTATTCCATCATAAGCAGTTTTCCAAAATCGAAAGGGAGATCTGTCGCGCGATTAAACGAATCCTGCTTTTCTCGGGATCCCTCTTCTCTCTCTCTCTCTCTCTCTCTCTCTCTCTCTCTCTCTCTCTCGTCTCTGTCACGTTGGATTATAAAGAACACCTGATCGATTGGTTGCACTCTGTTTAATAAATTTCCACAGCGTCGCGTGACGTCGGTAATGCGAACCGTTGTCGACGAGCGACGATAAGGGAATAGGTATGCGTAAAATAAAGATAGCACTATGTATACCAATAGACAATTTTTATAGAGCCCCGTGCGCTGAATATGAAAATCGTTTTCCTTTATGACCATCAGTCTTTTGAGTTGACTTTAATACTAAGCCTACCGAGCCTTCAAAGTGACAAATACGTGTTGTCTTATAAAAATGACGAGATTAAATTTATTTGGATTTTGTGCGGTTCGTGTTACAATGCATGTCCTCCTAAATATATTTATTTATTTCAGTCATTGTAAAATACAAAATCTGCAACGGTCATTTTGACCGGCGGCGGTAGGTGTAGTGTTAAAAGGAGAAGCCATGCTTTAAGGTGTGAGAATGAAATTTTCGAGTTTGAGAATTTTAACCGCTGTAAAAGTTGCTTGCGTAGAATGATTCTGTAGACTGTAGGAAATATATTCATTTTTCTTTTTATAAAATTGTAAATATCCAAGCATAATTAGTGCCCTAAGAGAACGAGACGAATTTAGAGTACACCGGCTTCCTGGAATGCTTTTCAACTTCGGGAATATTTTCTGCTGTAACCGTGAAATCTACCAAGTTCAACGGTATATTTTTTCTTATAACATTATCGATGTTTAAACATGTTCAAACAATGCCTTAAGAGCGCGGTTCATCCTTAACACACCAGCTTTCTAGGATGTTTTCCAACTATTACCATTTTTTCTACTTCCGTTTTAAAAGCTACGTTAAAGTTCCGTGCACAGAACAATTTTGTAAAATTGTGGTGAAACCTGAAGAAACGGTTACTGCTGAGTTGTATTGTCAGCCATTACAACAGTTGTATTCAGAACTGTTGAAAAAGAGGGCTCTTTACAGAAAAGGTGTAATACTGCAAATTGACAATGCCCAGCCCCACATAGCGAAACTCACTCAGGAAAAAATCAAAGAATTGCAATGGGAAGTTTTACCGCACCCCCGTACTCACCGGACATTGCTCCCTCTATCATCTTTTCAGATCCCTGTAGCATTATTTAAAAAATAAAACATTCACTTCTGTAGAAGATGTAAGTAGGCACCTTAAATCATATTTTGCTTCACGAATCTGATTTTACTACAAAATTTGTTTTAGATTTCAAAATAATTGATTACTTATAGGTCCGCCTAATACGTGCAGCCTTGCCCACAGGGGCGGGGCTCCGTGCCCGTGGTTCGTATGCCCAGGGCAAGAAAATTGCTGCCCGTACGGGCAGACGCTGAACAGCTCTGTGCCAAACAGTTAACAGGTTCAAAATGATTCAGTCTCAACTAGTAGTTTATGCATCGGATTTCTGCAAAAAAATGCACTGATTTCAACAGTAACCTTTCTTTCTCGATTTCGATAACAAATTGATATATTTAGCTGAAATTATACAAACCACGTTTTGTTATGAATATTTTGAGATAAATGAATTTCTGATTTTTTCCCATTGGACGAAACATCGCGCACCTGAGAGGGATCCTAACGTTGACGTGGGTAACCCATCGTTGTTTATTCGGCCCGAGAAGAATCTCGGGTAAACGTAAACGTTATTCCACTCGGCAGGGTATATTTATTCGGGGTCGTTTCGACTCGAGGAAGCCGCAGCGGGGAAGAACAGGTAAAAATTGTGTACGTTCTCCTCCGCGTTGGACGCGGATGGCGGATACGTCTCGGACGATAGAAGAAAAGCACCTTTCCCCGAGGAGTGACACGTTTCGCTCGAGGAATATTTCCTTGTCGGCGAGGCAGACACGCGGCGCTATATTAACTCAGCTCGCAGACAGTTTATGCGGATTTACCAGCGTTCGCGCGTACGAAGAAAACGGGGAAATATTTGCATTCTTTCTTTACCCGGGGCATAGCGATTCGTGCGCGGTGCAGCGTTTCTGCAACGCTCTGCAACGCGGTGCAACGCGGTGCAACGCCGCCGCATCTGCTTCCCCGTCAGTATCGTTTCTCGTTTCGTTTCTTTTTTTCTCGAGGCAGCGTCTGTTCGTCCGACAACGCGGCCAGGAAAAAACAGATTGGACACGATCGTTTGCTTCCTCTCGCTGCTGCCATCCGGACCGACTTCCGCGGAGAAATTTCGAGCGGAACAGAAAGAGAACCCGGGAGAACAAAGGACGTCCTTTTCCATTTCGTTCGGCGAAATCGAGGTTCCATTTTAATAAGGAACAAGGGAATAAAAGGTTTTTTCCCTTCGTGCAGACGGAGAAAGGGAGAATTTCTCGACGGCGTAGCGCGAAACGCGGATGCGAAAGAGCTTTTCACGGGAACGGGCACTCTTAAGTAACCCACCCCTATTATGGCCGCGGATTCAACTTTCGACGCAAATATTTGTCCTCCCCCGGTTAAGAATCGGCTCGAAGAACCCCCGGCGGAACTTCAACTTTACCGAACCTGAGAACCATAAGTTTCGGGTCAGTGTTTCTTTCCCGATAATTCTACGCCGAACTCGATCGATCAGTCGAATCGCGACGCGTTTCAACCGTTTGCTCTACGATTATATTCAAACGGGACCAAAAGTCATGTCGTGCAATTGCGTCGAAACTTTTTACGGAAAGAAATCGGCGATCGAAACCGATTCATTGCCAATGTCGAGGACATCGAAAAGACGGTATATTTAATTGCTTTTAATGCTGCAATCGAAATGTATCGTTGCACTCGGGAGAGTCTATGGAATGCGCAAGAAACGTTTCTGCAACTTTCTCGGTCGAGATCGAAAAAATTCGTAAGGGCGAAAAGTTTCCAAAGGAATTGCATAAATTTGATTTTGTGAAATTTCTGGGATTGCTGGGTCAGCGTACGAACCTTTTTCGCCGTCAAAAAGATTGCGAAGAGGAGCAACGTCATCTTGCGGGAGATCGTAGAGTCGAACGAAATCGAGTTTCCGAGTCGATCGGTTCGCCGAGTTTGCAGTCGAACCGTCGCGTCGCGTCGCGTGTCGTAGCACTTGATCCGACAAATAAAGTTGAAACGCGTTGCGTCGTCGTTTCCGCAGCATGGTTTTCGGTCCCGGTGAAAAAAAGACCGTGACAGGGTAGGTCCGTAGAACCGCAGGAAATTCAATACGGCCGGTTGATCGGCGAGGCTGCACAGGGTTAACGCGATCGGAGTGATCCTCGACGTCGAAAAAGCGACGTGACGCTCGCGATCAAATTTCGACGAGAGATATCGGCGCGTGACCGTCGAAAAAACATTTGAAGCTCGGGCAATAACCGACAGGTGGTTAAACTCAGGTGTGTACAGTGTTTACTCTATATATGTCTGAAATGCCTCGCCGATAAAAGTCCCAGAATTAGCAAGACTGAGGTCACCTTTGTTTCTTTTTTGAATGGAATATCCAATTTTTTATGCTCGATGTCGATAGATTGACGTACTCTGAGTATAAAAGTACTAAGGTGTACTTGACCTAAAACTTACCGTTGCTGAGATATTTGACTGTTTACATTCTATTACTTTCATTATGGAACGCAATCAAGGATATGCTCACTACGTCAATGTCAGCCAGTTTCTCAGTTAGTGAAGAACAATTAGCGATGCTTCGAATTTATGGAGAAAGTAAGAGAAACGCAATTGTGGCTCGGTACGGTGAAAGATACCCTAACCGCATATGCCCTTCCACAAGATTTTTGAAAGATTGTGTAAAAAATTAGAAGAAATTGGAAGTCTCGCTGTTCGTAAGATGAATCGTGAAAAGCCTGTATGTAGTGATGAAGATAATGAAATTAATGTTGTTGAAATCTCACTCATCACGAATATCATCCATATCACATTAGCATTCAGCAGAAGTTACACGACATGGATTATGTGAATCGTGTTAGATTTTGTGGAGGGGCTCAAGAGCAGCTACAAATCAATCCACTTTTTTTCTCTTTAATACTATTTAAAAAAATATTGTGTACCGAGATGCACCAACAACTCCGGAAAATATGAAGCAACGAATTATCGCAGCGTGTGCTACAATAGACGCTCCAACAATAAGACGCGTAAGCGACGCGACAGTTTCAAAGACTACAAAGTTGCATCGCAGTAGATGGCTGACATTTCGAACATTCTACGCGAAAACAATCAAATCTCTCAGCAACGGTAAGTTTTAGGACAAATACACTTTAGTACTTTTATACTCAGTGCACAAATTTTTACTTGTTTCTCCTGTTTCTTGCAGTTCATAAAAACAATATTTATTTCGCTCGTTATTATGCGGTGAGGGACGAAATACGTCGCGGGGGAAGATTTGTCTCGCGAACTTATTTCCTTCGATTTTTATCCGTCGGTCGAAACAGCGTGCATCGCCCCGAGGAAAAGTTGCCGCGACTTTCGCGGAAAGTTCGGTTTCTTTTCACGCTTTCACCTAGGCCACTTGTTCCTAAGCGTCTCAGCGAAGGTGCTACTTCGGAATGAACTTCCGATCCGATAAAGATTCGTCGATAGAGGAAAAGAAACTCGAGATAGAGAGGCGAGCGAGAGAGAAAAAGCAGAGTTTCGTCTTTTTGCGGTGCGCCGTCACCGTCCTCGTTGCGGAATGCTAACCGATAATCCGTTAAAGTAATGATTCATTTCTTCCAGCATGGCCGAAGCAGTCGATGATGGATCGATCCGAGGATTTCTGGGGCTCGTGCTGCCCAGTCGATAGCGCCGTTACGATAGATTAATTCGAGCTTTTTGCGAGCGACCGAGGCTACAACGAATGGATCCGACGAGCGTGCGCGACGAGCCGATTCCAGAGGAAATCACGCATTTTTTCAGAGGATCGCTTCAGCCTGAAGTACTCGAGATCGTTACCGATTTTTATTTGTTCCCGTTTCAACTTTGACAGTAGCCAGTTACTGTGAAAGATTTCCTAACACGATGGTGTCTAATCTAATTTATTGTTCATGTGTACAGCAAGTTACTTAGAATCGAATTATCGATTTTTTTTTTAATACGATTTTGACTTTTTTCATATGAGATTTCTTGACAGCTTTCATACGAGCCGGCAAGAGTTCACGAATTTTCTCGGAAAAATATTTGAAAATCGGTTTGAAGTAGCCCCTCCGTATGTCAATCGTGTTTCTCGTAGCAATCGACTGGAATGTATTGACGTTTCGGTATGAATTTGAATTTTCCCACAACCCTAAATAAGTTTATCATGAAATGCAATCATGTAGCTTTCGTACAAGCCCTCGACAGTTGACATATTCCCTCAGAAAAGCGTTCTAAAATCGATTTGTAGTCCGTTATATTTCAATCATTGTTCTCCTAGCGATCGACTGGAATCTATCCATTTTTCCATGCGAACTTGAATTTTCCTGCAAACCTAAACGAATTGGTCATACAACATGAGTTTTCATCTGTCATGTAAGCTCTCAAAAGTTCACAAATTCCTACGGGAAAATATTTCAAAATCGATTTCAAGCATCCCCTTGAATTTCAATCATTTTTTTCCCAAGCCACCGATCAGGATTTATCGATTTTACAAACCTAAATGTATGCATCATAAAGCGTGATCTTCCGGCTTTCACATAAACCCTCAAAACATTATAAATTCCCACGGGAAAATATTTTAACATCGGTTTCAAGTAGCTGCATGAAACCCAATCATTTTTCTCCGAGCTATCGACCGAGATTCTCCGATTTTTCGACATGATCTCGAATTTTTCTACGAACCGAAATGCATCTATCGCGTAGAGCGATCCTCCAGCTTCCATACGAGCCCACAAAAGTTCATAAATTTCCCCGGGAAAGCGTTTTGAAATCCATTTGCAGTAACTCCTTAAAGTCCAATCATGTTTCTTCGAGCTGTCGATTGCGATTTACCGATTTCCCGACATGATCTCGAGTTCTCCTACAAATCTAAACGAATCTAGCATAAATTACGATCTTCCAGCTTTAATTTGCGCCCTTCGAACTTCACAAGTTTCCTCGCGAGTGCACCGAGAAATCTCTTGTGTTTTTCAAATGGCATTATAAATACGTAAAGATTCGCGGCCCACTCGGAATGAGTTTCGCCAACTATAGTCCTCTCGGGCGCCTCCGTTGTAAAGTCGAACTCCTCCAGTCAATTTAACGAAGCACATCCCCCCCCCCCCGAAATAATAACGAAACTGCGAGACATTGCGTTGAAATTCGGTGGATCCAAGAGCAGCGGCAGCTTGCAGCCAGCAGATATTGATAACCGATAACGATGGGCTCTCCTCCTCGCGTTTCCCATCGACGAACTTATTTAATATCGGCCGCGATCCGCGCGATTATTCGCGTCGAATCGATTAACGAGCGACGCCGGGCATTAGGCGAAGCCCGGCAAATAGTTTTCGCAAGACGTTTCACCCGCTTTTCATAGTCAACGAGCACCGGTTACTAGCACTAGCCCCCCCCCCTCCCCCCGACCCTTCTGAGGAACGAGTACATATTTCAAGGGGAACAGCATAAAAGGTATGCTCCCCCGGTGGGTACTTTAATTAAACGTTTATTAGTCTGAATAATTAGACGGAACTTCTTTCGCGGATCCTTCTTTATGAGAGCATAATCTCGGCATTGTCCTTACTTTGTAAACGTATTTCACCGAGGCATTAATTAAAAGCTTTGCGAGCACCCGTCTTCGTCCCGGATTTTTTACGCTCGTGTAATTCGCGCCGGCCATTGTCCACCGTAATGCCGACTAATTTTTTGCAAATGTCGCGATCGATCCGCCGCCGGAAAGCTCGATATTGTGCGATTGAGAGAGAGAAAGAGAGAGAGAGAGAAGTCAAGACTGCGGATTCTTGTAAGCGAATTGTATACAGGGGGAGAAAAATTCAAGGGGTGGTTCTCCAAGACAATATAAAACGAAAATGAAGAGTGAACAAGTTGCGATTTCGGCTTCATTTCTTAGTTATAATCAATGAAAAATCCGCCTGAAATGCGGCAGCCCGGTCAACAGAGGTGTACGTTGCTGACGTCATAAAGTCTCGCGCCATCTGTTGGCCGGGTTGCCGCATTTTAGGCGGATTTTTATTTGTTAATGACTGAAAAACGGAGCCGAAATCACCATTTTTCTACTCTTCATTTTCGTCTTATATTGTCATGGAGAACACCACCCCTTAAATTTTCTCCCACCTGTAGTCGATCACCCTGTATAAATTTATCTTCAAGAAAAGCCAAATTTCCAATGGACAAACTGCGTTCCCTAAGGATTAAAGGAAGAACTTGGCTCTCCTGTTTCTCACAGCTGACGCAAGACAATTTTTATTCTGTGTCGAAGATCCGCAGTCTAGAGATCTGGCATGATAACGTTTCACAAATGAAGAATGAATGATTCTCCGCATTTTTCTAGCGCCGAGACGCGAAGAGGGTCCGCGGCGCTCGTTCGATGCGGACGAAGACAGATTATCCTTTAAGGCGACTAATTAATTGGAGGCCCGCGGTAATTGAATATACCGGGTTAGTTGCGACTCCCAGCAGGCAAATGACCCACTTGCGGAACATTTCCCGGTAGAGTCGCGAAGAGAATACTCGCCGAGGCGAGATCAATCATCCGAGAAGGTCCCTCGCGCTCCTTTCCACCTGTGAAATAATTAGATCGCGCGATTGAAATAGAACGGCGACGGCGACGGCGACGTCGGTAAACTCTAAACGGTTCGAGCACTTCCGGGACTTTAGCTCGATGAAAGAGCTCTCTCTCTCTCTCTCTCTTTTTCTCTGTGTACGTGTGTGTGTGTCTCTGTCGACTCGATACGATTTCAGCCGCGAAAGGGGACAGCTTTACCCGCGATAATGGAAAGACGAGCTCGCCAAGCTTCTCCGCGCTTATTTTTCTGCTCGATAGTTCGTTTCATCGAAACGAGAAAGAGAGCAACTCTGTAGTTTCTTCGCTTTCTCTCTCTCTCTCTCTCTCTCTCTCCCTCTCTGTCTTCTCTCTTCTCGCCCTGATTCTCTCCGGTTGCTCGATTGTAACACTCGAGGTTATCTATAAATTTCCGGTTGATTGCGTTTCGCCAGTCATCCGATAGCGTTCCGAATCTCTTCCTGCTCGAATTGACGATCCGTGAGCCCGGTCAAATGTACGTTTAGGAATCGATCCTCGAGAGCAACGCTCGAGGATGATCAACGGAACGTTACGTTTTCGTGCCTCCCGGATTGCTCGTCCCTGCACGTTTTTACCACCATAGTTCGCTCCTTATTATCTGTAGGATTGTATTTATTCCCTTTTCACGGGATTTTCGTTCCAATATACAGGCTGTCTCGTTTACAGTGGATCTGCAATAGTAAATATCCCATCCTCGGCTAATTGTCGACATTGAAACTGTGATAACTTCGTGAAAAATAATAATACAAACGTGGACTCGTTTTAAAGCTTAACACGTTCACTGCCACGTCAGTCACATATGACTGACACTGATTTTTGACTGGGTTTAGAGATTTATATTTATTATGAGATATCCAGATGAACCGAATTTCATTGGAGTCTTTCGAATTCAAAAGGGATAAGACAGCATCCCCTGTAATACATTTTAAATTTCTAGTTGTGGTGTCTGGGGTTGATATTTGGCACTTGACGTGTCAAAGCATATATCTTCGCCATACATCGTTCATTTGTAAAACATTTTTCCATAACATGGCAGGTAAAAAACCGAGGACACGTTGTCGGTAAAAAAAGATGCGAGAAACTGAATCGATTGTACAAACATCAAAAAATTTTTTTGGACGAATCCATTGCAGGATGACTATTTGAAACTTGATCCACGATTTTTTTAATAATACCACAATCGAAGTGATCAGATTACTTGCTACAATCGCTGTTGAAGGATCTATTAACACTAGGTTTACGGGATGCGTCGAAATGACGGGTTCTAATATTTTTAATTTACAATTATTAAGATTCTAAAGATGCATATATGAGAAGTTATTTAGGAAGTTTACTTCTTTGGGTATATATTACTTTAAAAATATTGCGAAAAATGTGGGTAATACGTTCTCGATATTTTTATAAAGAAGTGCAAAATAGTCACTTTTAGTGATCCGTAAACCCACCGTTGGAAAGCCCTCAGCCGTGGATCATAGACTTCAAAACAATTAGGAAACAATCGCCGGTGGAGGACGCGAACGAAACGCGAACCGCGACGCAGCGGGCGAAGTATAACGATCTCGCGACACGCTCCGTGTTAGTCGAAAAAGCAGGCGGCCGAGGGTAAGAAAAATGGCGGGCGCGTTGAACTCTCGTACTCGAAGAAACGCTGAGGCAAAGGCTGCGTAACGGAGCGGCAAACGACTCGAGATAGGACTGGAAACGCCATGCTTAAGACCCTCAAAGGGGGCTCCGGATTTAATTAGACGAAATAGCATCAGCGAACCTTCCAAAGAGCTACTGTTCTCGAAACTAGGCGAGCAGAGACGAGACGAGACGGATCCTTTTCCTCCCGCGAAAAAAACCGCTCTATATATCCGCGTTTCTCTTTCAGCCCAGCCAATTACCTTCACTTCGCAAAGTGCTGACTGCGATTGCTCTCCGTCCAGATCGTTGTCACGGCGGAATACTCGCGGAGGAGGTGCTCCCGCTGCGTCGAGTTCGCTGGGACGCGAAACCAGGGCTCGATTTTACTTTCCAGTCCCTTTGTCTTCCCTCGGAAATTGCGTACAACTGGCCAAAACTATTAACTAGACGAGCCAAGACTCCGTAATCCTCGATAAGGCAGAGCGACCACGTTACCGACAAAATTAGACGCAAAATGGTTTCACGCGCCTCAACTTTTCGTCCTTGTATGAGAATATTTTTCGCCGGGAAAGGGCTCGTACGGAAGAGGAAGGTTCAATCTAGCGCGTGCTGGTCATCAGCTGACGAGATTAGGCAGATATTTGGTAATATAAGCGTTAGAAGCAGACCAAAAATTGACGATGCGCAGACGTGGAATCAACGAGCCGTGAATGGAAAAAAAAATGCTATAACATAAAATTCGATCGAATTTAGCATGATTTTCATTTGTTCACAGGGACTGTTCCCATGAAAAATAGTTTTTCATTCCACACCATTCTCTGGAAATCTGCAAAAATTGGATAAACTTGGATAATGATGACTTTACGCAACAGAAGTGTGTAAAATCCATTTGACTCTCTTCTGTCGTATTGTTTGTACATTTCGTAAAGGAGATATTTGTTCAAGTTGAATTTAATAAAAAACATTTGGACAGCGAACGTGTTAACGAAGAGGACGACATCGTGGAACGGCGGTTCGAGTTCAGGAATCAATGGCCGAACAAACGACAAGCAAACCGCGGTCAATGGACTCGCAAGCTTCTTATTTCTTATTTCCGTAAGCGTAAAGCTCCGAGCATTATCCCCGATCGACTCCCAGGCCGGCTGATCCCGTTATAAATTTCAGATTTCCTCTGTTTGCTCTGTCCGCGGAAAAAGGCCGCACACCGTCCCGGTGACGTAACAACATCGTAAATTGCGCATTGATATATCGGCCGGCTTGGATACCGTGGTGCTCGGCGTTATTTGTCGCCTCGATCTCTGCGTATTTTCCTCCGCGTCGTAAAAAAACGCGAGCTTGTCCGTCCACGGATATTTATGCCCCGCGAACATTCGATTCGGCCCGATTCCGACAATGAGATCGAGACAACGCAGTTCGGTTTTATCCCGAACCTGTTGAAAAAAAAAAAAAAAAAGAACAAAACGAAACGCGTTTATTCGACTCGAAAGTATTCCGCGTTGCGCTCCGAAACGGCTGACGGAATAAACATTTTATTTTTTTTTACAGCGACGGTAGAGCGTTGTTGCATACGTCTAGGAAACGTGCGGAAGCTATGCCGACACTTTTGACAAAATTCTTTTGATCGATCGAGCCACATTTTTTGTATAATTGAAATTGTATCGTCATTTTATGGAATTTGATCTACGTTTCATTATATTAACAATAACTTTTTTTAAGGACCGGTCATTTTGACGAACGGTAGGAACAGGTATACAAGAAGTGTCGGTAGACTTAGCGTTAACGAAATCTATCAATTAACGCGCGATGGCGGGGTCGGCCGAGAATTCCAATTAACGAATCGATATATCCAGACAATTACTTTTGCAAGAATTAACGCGATAATGGAGACTTACTGTAATGAGAGTGGCTTGTCAATAGTTGCGCGCCGATAGTTGACCGCACGGAACGCAGGGGATTCTAATTAACGGGGGCCCGGTTTTCACCGTTGGAATAAATCGCGCGCGCCAACAGCCCCGATAAACAAGCCTCTGTGCCTTCAGGAATCGATGACAAAAAAGTAATTGAACTGCGCGAGCGCGCATATGTACTCGGCCAGCGGATTTGATTTCTCGCGTGTTCCCCTCGCTGAATTAAACGATTCGCTGATTTTTGCGAATAGTGTTTCCCATCCCCTCCCCTCCCCCCTCCCGCTCCACACGATCACGATTTCTCTCGTCGCCTTGCTGACAGATCCTAGTGCACTCGTTTGTTACACCGAGTCACTAGACCTGTTACCAACCGAAAACCTGTGAATCATGCTATCGACGCTTATTCGGGAAGAGAGTCTCGTGTTGGGACAGCTTCGAAATATTGCAGAAGTGCTTCAAAAATCGTACAGACTGAATTGGGATTTCGTCGGTTCGGATAACCGAGGTTCCACGCAATCGCGGATTAAACGGGTAAATACGATCCAAAATGTGTCGTGTTGGGTGTCATTTCAATCAGAAAAATGTCACGAACGTGTTAATCAAAGAATAATTAGAAACAAACGAGTTCTCATCATCGAATTATCTCGACGAGTAGACATTTTTCTCTTGCATGTTTTAAGGGAGGAACCTTGTGTAAATGGTCTGTTTTTCCAGAATTATTTTTTGAAAAATCGAATGCGTAGATTGATTTAAAATTGGAGGTATCGATTATTAACGTCGCAATGTAAACAAAAATATTTTTTACAAATTTTAATCGTTAATATCAATGGTGCAATGGCGGCCTGAAAATGGCACCCTGGAAATGCGCCGTGCAGCGTACAGTGCACACAAATGATCTCAAACAAAAAAAAAAACCAAAATGGAATCGTTAGTTTACGCAAATACGCACAACATCACATTCTTCTTTTATTAAAATTTGCAAAATTGCAAAAATGGCGAAGTTTTGAAAAAAAACGGATTTTCTCTTATGATTTCCTGTTAACAACAATGTTTTAAATAAAAAATTAAAAAATCGGAGCTCGTCATGTTGTGATCAATTATTTCTAGAATATATATACCAAGTTTCATAAACATCGAGTAATCAGTTTTCGAACTAAAATGCGTTTAAAGTTTGAGTAACGTGAAAAACACGTTACGTGCTTGTATATCATCAAAAAATCCTAATTCATTCTAGCTTACCGCGGTTTTTTGCTAATCTGCGATTTCTGGACCATAGAACAGATCTTCCTCTTCCTCAAAAAGTTGTACTTCAGCCGTTTTTTCTTCTTTTCGAGAAGTACGTGTCTTTCCGACAAGAGCCCGACCACGTGGTCGTTCCGCCCAATACAACCGTTCACTTTATTCCGAAAATAACGTACAAGAACATCTCTGATCACTTTCTAACATCTTTTATCGTATTCCTGAATAAAAATTCTCAAAAATTTCATTTTACACAAGGTTCCCTCCATAACAGCAGGAGATCGAGGAGCAGCGACTGTGCACCGTGCGAACGACGCTTCGGTCTAGTTTCTACGGCTAATAGAACAGTGAATGGACATACCGTGCATCAGTATCGCGAGGAAGAAGATGCAGATGATCCTGGCGGTCGTGCAGCATCCGGTCCCGCTGGTGCCGCACCGTAAATCTATTCGCAGCGGCTTCACGGTCCATCGTTTTCGGTTCATTTCGCGTTCACCAGTCTCGCAAGTGGTGCCAGCCCGAGCAGCAAAGCGATGCGTCTTTTCTGCGGACAAGAAACAGAAGTTCTGCTTCGCACACTGAATCGATCTCGACTGGCACGCGCCCGACAAGGATAGTCTCGTCGCATCAGCCGCGCTGCGCTGTATCGTGTTGCACAACGGCGCTAACTGCGTCGTTCGCGAGCCACTTCGTCCGCAGGAAACATCTCGTTAAAGTAGATATTTAGAAGTTATTTAAGTTTCTTTTCTGTTTTATTTTTTGTTCTCGAAAGCTCGCGCGTATCAATGAAAAGCCTCTGCCGTTGTAGTGGGAGCGACAATTCTAAATCAGTGGGAGTGTTAAAGTATACATTTAGAATCTATGTAAGTACGAAGGAAAAGTCTCCTCTGCCGCTATCCCATATACCTTATACCTAGATAGATATCCCTATCTATTTTCCCACTTGTTTATGACCATCGGTAAAGACGGCATTTTTCCGAGGACAGACTTCGAACACAGTTAGTTGAACTGAAGCGCTTCAGCGAGAAGCTCCTCTTCTATTCACTAACAAACTCTATACTCTGTTTTTTTTATTTCACGTACTACGGACCTTTAGCTTATTTCATAACCTACTGGATCGTTAACACATCTACAGTGAATCATCGTTGTATGTCAGTGCCGCCGTTCTTTTTACTGACACACATACGAAATCGGTGGTTCTCGCCGAGCGTCCCATTGGAAATACACGGGGCACGCTCGAAACCTAAGAGTCATCCCGCGTGAATGTCATGACATACAAACATGACTGACGTTCAAGCGGAAAGAATATCCGTCTCCGATATAATGTTGCAAAGAGAAAGACAGCGTATGGGAAGGAACTTTCCATTAACTTCTTTATTATCAATTATTTTTTTATGAGACTTTCACCAATATATTTGTGGCATTATTCTGATTAAAATGATATCAAACGCGATATAATTCGGATCACATTTACACTAATTTTCCGTTAATGTAATTTTAATGGGAAGTAACTTTCATCGTTCATTACACACGCAAAAGAAAATTTTTTGTATTCTAAGTAGTCTGCGGATAGTTATCGTAGAGGAAACGAGTTTATGTATTGTATTTCGTTCGGTGGGTTTGTCGCGTGTACCGTGTTCAAACAGTTTTGTTTTATTCAATGAATTGCTTCGAGCAAATCTAATGTGTACGTTAACAGATATTTGATGATCAACGTGTTAATGGACGCGCAAACAAGCATGTATCGATCATGGTGAAAACAAGCCGCATTCGATACCGATGAACCATCGATAACCTCCGGTAACAAGAATCAACAGACCACAGGTAAATCCGTCGTTTATCAGCAATTATTTCTTAAACGTTGTCGAACGAATTCTAGCAATTGCTCGGATTGACTTGTCGATCACGCTAAATATTTACTGGTATCTTCGTTGTTACACTGTAACGATGCTAATTATACCAGTACTCAGTTAATCGGCACGATAGTCCTTGCCTCGTGGCCTTGAACCGAAGTTGAAGTGGCTCGAAGCGATTTCCAGCTTCTTTAACTTGAGACGACACCTCGCGCATATTGATAGCGATAGACTATGCATGTGCATTCGTTAGATGCAGCACAACAGCGGGGAAGCATAGCGCATATCAATGGCCAATCTCGGAGTTGCTGGAGAGTGGGCTTGAAAATTGAGCAGGTGATTGCCAAAGAAATTATTTGCACTATTCTACACTTCGTAAGGAAGCTGATATATCCATTGTCATATTAACAATGGATAGCGGAGCCCGAGCTCATTTTCGCGCTGCATTTCAAAGAGATTATGTAGCTTTAGAGCTCTCGGTGATTAATCTGAATTAACTCTAAACCTACCACGGTCGAAATGACCGGTTCTCCATTTCACAATTCTGTGAAATTATAAAAACGTTTAAAAAACTTTGTGTAAATTCAATCTTCTCTCTTCTATAAGACGTTTCATTTTTATATGTTTTGTGCTCTGCGATCAATGGATCGAGATAAGGAACTATTAAACATATGTTCACCAAAATTGATGAACAATTGCTATTTGTATTGAAATTTTAGTGGTAACAAGGTTACATTAAGACTGTCCATACACTGTCTTCAACTTATTAGGATACTTAAGAAAAGATTGTTCTATATGGTTTCTTGCAATTGACGCTAACAATTTCTATTTTGCATAGAGATCTAGTGATCAGTAGGCCGCGGAGCTTTATGCAAAACAAAACTTTTAGTTGCAAGGGACAGGTGCCAGACAGAATTGCTTCTTCAAATCATCTTAAAAAATTGAAAATGGACGTTCTTAAATTCCATTGATCTTTCCGCTATTTCAAATAGCAGCCACTCAATTTTCTGACAAACGCGTAAAATCCGTCGTCTGGCGTGATCAGTAATAAAATTGTGTCAAAACCCGGTTTGGAAATCGAGCAGCCGCAGGTAATAGGTTAAATATTTTCACAGTCGCGCATTCGATCCAGTCATTCTGCTCACGAGCGGATGAAATCCGCAGTCTAATTATTCCCGATAACCGTTATTTTGCGGATCAGCGTGGAGATGAAGCTAAACAGTTTTCGCGAGCGTATAAAATCGCCACTTTTTGACAAAGCTGTACGCATCGTTTGATTTCAATTTGGCCGAACGGCGCGGCGAGTTTCGGCGAAATCCGCGATGCACACGGACAACAGGCTGATTGTTGCCCGGCAAGCGATGGCCGATCGCTAATAAATTCCCCATTCGCCGGCAGATAATCGAAATTATAAACGCCGTGCAATCGGCGCCCCCCCTCTCTCCCCCCTCTCTCTCCCTCTTTCTGTCTCTCTCGGTGGTTGTCGCATCGCGTCGACTCCCCGTAGTCGCAAATTGTTTTACAAATATTATTATTCAACATATTGATGTGATCGGCGCGATGCATCTTATGCAAACGTTTCGTTATTAGTTTCGATTTATACTCGTTTATTTTCAATTAATTTCGAACGAGTTTAATGGCTGAACGGTTGTGCAAACTCGCCCGGAGGATCACGCCCCGGCAAATTCTAAAATAACTGCTCCGAGGCTGGCTTTCGACAATATTTCGCTTGCACGACCGTGCAAAACGACGCGCCGCACCACCGCGATCGTCTCCTTACGTCAATGGCAATTATTTGCTTGCCGGGTTTATTTGTTTACCGTAAATATGCCGTCCGCAGCGCGGGCTTCTATCAAATCCGCCGGAATTTTTAGTCGCCGTTCAGTGCATGAAATACAATTATATTCACCTACCGTGTTTAATGTGATTTATTAAGGTAAATTACTGCGCGTAACGTAATTATATTTTTACCGGTTACTCGAAGCTTGTGTGCAGTAAAAATGCATTTTTTTTTTCAACAACAATACCAAAACCGTTTATTAGATTGTGTTAACTGTTGCGTTAGAGTCTTTTCAAGAGCCCCGAATCGCCAAAATGTCGTCGACCATTTTTTAACAAGTGAAAGGACCGCTATCGAACAGCATAACAATATTTTTCAACTTCTTTTTGGAACAGAGAAAAATATTTTCCGCCCGAAATTGTTGAAATTCCAGTCCGCATGGAGCAACAGCAGCCGGAAAGGTAATTACATTTACATGCGAGGGATCTATATCGACAAGTAAATAAATAAAATTGATTAAAATTTGTCGAGAACACTGCGGCAACGCGTGCAGATCTTTCCGTCAAAAATTGCGTAGGCAATGAAAAAAGTATTTCCCTGTAACCCATTAATACGAGACTTTAAAATTCGTTTCGTTTATTAGAAACGTTCGCAAAAATTTGATTAACAAGTGATGGTTATGATAAAAATATTAAAATACTTTTCTGAGAGATCGTCGTTCGAACAGAGAAACACATACTTCTGCCGAAAACACAATAGCATGTTACAATGTCCGAACGAGAGCTAAACTATCTGCGATTACAGCGGGTTCTTCCGCATAAATAAATCACTGAAATTTCGCGGGAAAGGATGCGAGTTTGAGAAGCTTTGTCGCGGTCCGGGATCAACGGACTGTGGCCATAGTGACTGGGGGGAGGCAGTCACTAGGCGCTAGGTGTAGTGAGCACTCTGGGTGTACTAGGCACTAGGTGTACTAGGCACTAGGTATACTAGGCAAGCTCTTTTCTATTCCGCGCGTTTCCATCGCGTCGCGAGAAACGAGAAACGAGAAACGTACCGTTGTCGAGGGAGCGGCTCGTGTCGAGCACCGTTGTTGACTCACTGTCACCAATAAAAGCTCCTCTATTGCGTCCGCGTCGGGGCCACGTGTTCCCGTGCTTTCCGGTGCATTTCTCTCAATATTGCTCGAATTTCCACGCAGCCGGCGGAATTGCACGCGGCACGGCACCCTGCGCTGCACCGTGCATTCCCGTGTCGTGTCGAAAAACGTTCACCGTTTCTGGATAAACGCGTCCCACCCGCCAGAGGCCGAGAACGTCATAGCGTTCATCCAGCATTCTTCGAGCTTTGTCAGTGTCGCAGAGACGCAGCGATCGAGACGTCCCCGAGACATCCGACGCGACGTCGCGAAGAACGCGTTGCGAGACGACACCACTTGCTGCGAGCAGTGGTAGAGATCAATGGAAAAGCGACCGCTGACAGCGCAATCATTGAGAATTCTACTGTGGGCATTTATGGAATTTCTTCGGGGACGAATTGTTTAGACACGATTTGAAACATGTATGTACGTCAGCGTGTATGTGCAGCGTCAGTGGCACAGTTCTTTGTTTCTGTGTTTAAGAATTGATTTCTTTTTCATAATTTAGTCGCTTGAACCGACTTTCATTATGATTTCTAAATGAATTTACATACGCGGATTATAAGGTACAGGAGCTAAGTAAACATTTATTTCCCTCATTGATAATTTTAATATGTTGATCTTCTCGAGTTCGTTGAATCTGTTCACTGTTTTAAATTGCACCTACCATTTTTGTTATGAATGCGTAAAATCCGGAGTCAAGCGATAAACTTTATAATTTTTATTACAGTGACCAGATTACTTTGATTTTGGGGGATTTTTGGTGATTTCTAAATTAAAAATACTCCCTCTATCGTTAATGACTCCTTAACAGGGTGGACATTTTTGCAAAGGAAGTTCTTTCACGGAGTTCATGTAATTTTGGGACACCCTGTATACTCACTGCACTGGATCGCAATAATATGGGCCATTTAATGCGAACAGTGGTTGATATTTATCTGATTGGTTCGGCAGCACACAAATAAATCATCGTTAAATAAAATAATTGCAACATAATTCCAGCGTGGCTTGCAAAATACCAACGTAAAATTCTTCAATGTGTTTTATAGAAAACGTTTAATTTCTTATTGTCCAATGATTAACTGTTATCCACCGTTTGTACATTAAACGCGACATGTTCTGTGCAAGAACAATTACGCGTCAAAGGGTTAATGGTCGAGAGAGGACAAAAGGATCGAAGACAGCCTTTGCGAACGAATTTAATCTCGATTCGAAAATAAAGTATTCCGACAAAAGTTCTGTCCTGTCCGCAGCTAAGGGAATTGGATTGGTCGCGGATGCGGTGTAAATTAAAACTGCGTATAGAATACACGTTCTTGTGATAGAGGTACATGCCGTCGACCGCATGCTTCTGGAACCAGCTATTGATTTTATTAAACAAAGTGTCTGATCGACGGTGTACAGTTCCTTCCTTTTTGAATTTTATTAGGAAAAATATTTCATTCGGTTCGTGCTCGTTCGTAAGTCAGATAAAAGCGTCTATCCTAAAACAGATATAGATTACATTATTTTTTAATATTTTTTTATATAGAAAGAAAGGGTAGGTACAAATTAAAATGGCGAAGGGGTTAATAGAATTCGGAGACACCGATTTTCAGCTTACTACAATTATGAAAAGAGAAAGGCTGTGTCCTACGATTGATGCATAACATTTTCATTTTGCGCAAAGATCCGTTGTCTAACGACGATACGGTTCTTGCTGTAAAACAGTCTTTCAATCACTTTCGTTAATATAACTTGTATTGTTAATCGGACGATGACACGATACATTCGAAAATTGGACACACAAATCGTGTAAAAAGAACAAAGAGGTACATCGTAAAGTAAGACTACATCTTCCCGAGAAGTTTGCAGAAGAACGTCGTAAATTAAGGCGAAATATTCGCGAAGAATCGCGGGAAGTTTGAAGAAGAATTAGTCAAGAAACATTTAAAAAGTTCGCCGGCAGGCTACCGTAATTAACTGGAGCTCGGTTCTTGTGGGACATAATGAACGCTGGTTAAGATTGTTTAGGACGTAACGTGAAGTTCGTAGGGAATTAGTAATTGTTTTTCTTTTACCATTACAGTGTAAAATAAAACGACTTTTCCGATCCTCCAGATAATCTACCAATTGTCTTATGGTTCCTGATTTACAGTTCTGAGACAACAGAATGCATGATCTCGGTACACAATTTAAGCGAACTAACGCGATAGTTAACTATTACCGCCAAACCAGTGCTGAGCAAAGTAGTATTTGAAATAGACAATAGTTTATTTTATTTTTAAAGTATACCTATAATCATGCAAAAATAAATTATTTTATTGATAAGTAAAAGTTTTTGAAGTACTATTTAAAAATAGTACTTTTATTTGGAAAATATTGAAAATAGTGAGACTTTTTTGTAGGACTGTGTAAAATAATATTTCAAATAGTTGATAGCAACTTATACTTTTCTGACATTGTCGTCTGTTTACCAACATGTTAGATGCAAATATTCGTAATTAAGCCACAAATAATACTTTGATAACTGTTATAGTTTCTGATGTTAAAAATTATAATTTATAATATTAACTATTTGCTCAACTTATTTTCATTGTAAGGAAATATTTGAAATAAAACATTAAAATATTTTATGTTATGTATCTGGTTATCAAAATAAAAATATTTTATTCGCCGAAATTTTTCGTTCTATTTAAAGTGGAATTTTATTTGAGCCTCATTAAATTATGCTATTTAAAATAGTATTTTAAATATTTTTTCTCGAAATTTTGCCCAGGTCTGCACTAAACCTACCAAGCTATAAAAGCAACCGATCCACATCGCCATTATAAAAATGACAAGTCCGAATTTATTTCGACTTTGTGCGGTATGAAAGATGTTTATTCGATCATTTCCTACGAAAGCGTCTTCATAACTTTAATAATCGTGAAATAAAAAATCTGGAGCCGGTGATTTCGACCGGTGCTGGTAGGTTTACTGCGCGTCATGTGTTCTCGTTCGCAATTTCAACAAACAACAATAACAACAGCTCCTCGCGGAACGAGTCCGCGAATCAGCGTGAACACCGAACTGCAACACAATCGGAGGGCAACTGAAACACGCTACGATATTCAGAAACAGAAATCGGGCAAATTTTCGTCCAAGGTTTGCACGAGGGTTGAACAAACATTTCCGAAAAATTGTCGAGAGGACCACTTCGCCCTTTTGTTCCGATACTGGTACGGCAGCGTGTGCTCGTGTCGACGAGCAGGGGATAAAAATATTACACGAAAAATTGGAACAAACGTTTGTTCGGCAACGGGGTTAGCCGTGCATGCGCGTTACGCTTTTTTAACGAGAGTTCATCCACCCCCGCAACCTTTTAACGCCTGCGGGGCTCGGCCGGTCTCATCTCGAGGGACTCAGCTTCGATTATGCTCTTTTCTCCGAAGGATCCGCGCCAAGATTGGCTGACAGTCACGGCAGTTGTCTGTTCAGTTAATGTTGCCACATTGTGGAGGGGGGAAACGAAACGTGACATTTGTTTCGTCGTTTCCTGTAAAATAATTTTTACAATTTGAACAATTTTAAAATGTAAAATCTCTCCATAGTTGAATATCTCCAGCACTATACAAAGACCTCCATAGTAATTACATCAATTTTAGTGTTCAATCGACTAATCGTGTGTGTTCGAAAGAGTCTAATTGCAGGCAATTTACCATCGACGAACATCGGGCTACAAATTGTGGTTCGAATTACACACACACACACACACACACACACACGAAAGCTAGAACAAAGCCGGAAATCAGCTGTGACACCGATTAAATCAGTTGGGGCGGAATTGGAAACATACCAAATTTTTGTGCAAAATCAAATGCGCAAACTAATTTTATTATGACGGACACCGTGTCCCTCTCCACAAGTAATTTGCGATTTATTTTCGACCGATCCGCGGTCCAGCCGCGAGTAATTCAACATTGATAAACGTCGGATTAGAAATTAGACGCTAAAAGCTGGCAGACAGAGTGTGAAATGATGCATTCATTTCTGTCCCGAGTGCATCATATCCCCAGACTAATTAAGACAGACACCGTCCACCGGTCGTATGTACGTTTGAAAGAGTCTCTAATTCAAGCAAGACAAAAATCGACGAACGCCTTATTAGTAATCGAGAGAAATTCAATTAAGCTAGGACGAAGTCTGAAATCAATTATTCGTTTCCGTCGTGAGCGCGCCATACTGGCGGACTAATTACGACAGTCACTGTCCCAACTGTCACAAGCGCATTTACCCCTGGACCGGGGATCTTTATACGAAATAAAAACGGTTTATTCGTCTCGTTCCTTGTCCACGGACTATGACGAACATCTTCCTACATATTACAAGTACATTTATCCTATTTCTCAGCAATTTGTATAAATTGTTTACACTCGCATGTTGGTTAACCCCTTGCCGTACATTGACGAGTCTGGCTCGTCATGAGAATTTCGGACCAAACGTAAACATTAACATTGCGAGTCAGGTTCGTAGTCGTAATATCACGTCAAACATAAACATCACGAGTCTGCCTCGTATTCAAAAGTTCGAACCAAACATGAATTGGCGCTGGGGCCCGAATTCTTCCGAGCTAAAAGGTACGGCAAGGGGTTAACAATAAATATATTGCCAATAAGCTTACGCAAAGGCTGCAGGATCTCTCCATTTAATTTGTATAAGGGGTTAAAATTGAACGGAACGAGCTTTCAACAAACAGCAGTGCTGGTACACGGAGGTTCGAGCCTCTAAAATCACTTGAAGCGAAACCGTAGCGAAATTCGAGCCTAAACCCAGCATTTCGCGCGTCATACCGGAAGTCCAGTTGCTCCAGCCGCTGCGTCCAGGGTCCCTCCTTCCGGAAACGGCGCGACGCACCGGAGAAATCCAGAGAACGGAGAGCGAACGTTCTCGGGCCGAGTCACAAACATCCGGTCACCTGGTCGTTCGAGTTCAGTCGCGGTGGTACGAGGATCGTCGGAGCGTCGCTGGTAAACGGCCACGCGGTATCGAGACGTATCGCGAGAGCGCGTCGAGCGTTCCACGTGACACGGCCGCGTCCGCGGATGCGGCTTGCATCCGGAGAGAGCACCGAGGCGATCGGCGCCAACGAGACTCTCATCTACGTCCGACTCGCGATACCGGTCGCCCGGTTCCGGTTCCCATCCCGTGGCACTCGTGGCACTCGTTCCTCATGCGGTGCACACGCACACTCCACGCATGCACGCCGCTCCGATGCACCGCCACCGGCGAGAACCTCCGTGGAGACTGGACTCGCCGAGACTCAGACAGAGAGAGAGAGGGACCGACGGGGATGGAGTCACACCGGGAGAGTGGGAGGGAGAGAGAGGGAAACAACGCTGGTCGGTGGGAGAGACGGAGAGGTGGACCGGAGAGAGATGGATTCGAGGGAACGGGGTGAGAAGGATGAGAATGAAAGTTTAGGGGGGTAGGGGTGAAAACGAAAATTCGGAATAAAGGATTTGCGAAATGGGCGAGAGAGAAGGACAAATCAGAGATAAGGGTGAGAGAGAGAGAGAGAGAGAGGGTGACAGAGAATTATGACGGAGGGCAGAGTGAGCAGAGAGAGGGGAGGGGGATGAAAAGAAGGGAGAGGGCAGAGTGATCCGAAAAAGGGGAGATGTAACAGAGCAGAGAAAAAAGAGAGCAGAGAGAGTGTAAACAGAGAGTGGACAAAGGGAGAGCAAAGAAAGATCGGAGCGAAGATTGAGAGCAGAGAGAAGAGAGAGAGAAAGAAGAGTGTGCAAAGAGAGAGAGAGAGAGAGAGAGAGAGAGAGAGAGAATACAGAGAGTAAAAAGATAGAGAGGACACAGAAGGTCGGAGCGAAGATTAAGAGCAGAGGAAAGAGAGAGAGAAAGAAGAGTGTGCAGAGAGAGTAGACAGAGAGTAAACAGAGAGAGAGAGAGGACAGAAGGTCGGAGCCAAGATTAACAGCGGAGAAAAGAGGGGGAGCTCAGAGAAGAGTGGAAAATTAAGAATGAGGAAGAGCGAGGGTGGAAGGGTAACAGGGGCCAGGGTCCATCGAGGGAGGGGGGGGATAAGGCGAATAAGGGGGAAGAAAACGGAGGGCCGCGTTAAGAGGGAGCGTTAAGAGAGACCGGTGAGAGAAATGCTGCCGTGGTGGAGACCGCGATCCAACTGCGCCCGCGCTTAGCCAGATATCAGCCCCTGACTCTTGCACCGACGTCACCCACACCGCTCATGCCACGCGGCGCTACAGCGCCGAGTTTCCACCGCCCTCGCCAGTAGCTCTGCCAACCAGTGTTCAACGATAGTTACGTCAACCGATCCGAAAGCGTAATGATTAAATTGCTATTTAGTTTTCGCGTTCCCGCGAAATAGTTTCACTTTGTTCGCCGACGGTTTTTCCGAAAATCGTCGACCGTCACGGGGAAACACGACTTTCGGAATCGGCGCGTCGGAATGTTGTACAGGGTGTCCCGGGACGATTGGTGGGGTAAGGGACCAAATTACTGCGGGGATACCAATTACTGTGCGTATATTAATTATACTTCTGTTTAAAGCATCATGAATATTGAAAAAGAGAAATTTAATTTTACCATTAAGATTAGTTAGTATAGATGTTATATATCACTTTTACAATATCATTATGCTTTACAAATGAGTGTAATTAACCCTTAGAAGTCGAATGGCGACTGTAAGGCGCCACTGAAAATTGCTGTGTCATTATTCATATTTTTTTTTACATTATTAAATTTGTTTGTATTTCATAAATTACTAAACATTTCAGTACTCTACGAGTAAATTGCACCATTTTCGTATGTATAGCATGAAAAAATATATATAGAATGGAAATATTCTAGGTCGGAAGAAATGTTTCGTTTTAGAGTTAAAATGGCTTTGAGTGCAAAGGGTTAACCCTTAGCAGTCGAATGGCTAAAGCGTCACTGAAAATTGCTGTATCGTTATTCAAAATATTTTTTACATTGTTAAATTTGTTTGTATTTAATAAATTACTAAGCATTTCAGTATTGTATATATATATATATATATAGAAGGGAAATATTCTAGGTCGGAAGAAATGTTTCATTTTCGAGTTAAAATAGCTTCGAGTGCAAAGGGTTAATATAAGCACAGTAATTGGTACCCCCACAATAATGTTGTCCCTTACCCTACAAGTGGTCACAAATGCTTCGTAATTTTATCCATTTAAAATGGTGGCGTCTTATAATTCCTTTTCAAGAGGAAATGTATGATTCTTATTTAAATTAAAAATTTCACGTAACTTCCCTCCAACCCTTATGCCACAAACCAAAACTTTCTACGACATTTAGCGACGTAACTCCTGTTTCTTAAAACTGGCAATGTTTATGTTTCATAAAAATCCGCAATCTAGTGATCTGCCGAGAACAGAAATATTAAAAAAGTTTTAAAAAGAAGTTGAAAGGGCGTACCGATGTCAATGTTGGTAAAAGAATTAACCATTTCAATTTTTATAATTTCACCCACCGCTACAAACGTTTCCCAAATAATTTTAAACGACCGTAAACAATACCGAACGACCGGAACAAAAGAATAACCGAGCAACGATTAACGATATACATTGGTAATTCCCATTCGAATGAAATGGTATTGGAATACTGTTGGCAACACTGCTGGCTGTTTTACTACCTCGTAGCAAGTTGCTAGCGGTACTGTCGGGGTTCAACGCCGTCGACGGCAGCCCCCCTAACGGCAGTCGATAGCGGTTGGTATTATTATTGCGATGATCGACGGTTCGACCATTATAAGCGACATCGTATCCGTTGCCTGTTAAATTCGATAACGCGATTGCTGCTTGTTGCTATCACGCGTCCCCCGTACCCATACACCCGTACAACCGTGGCTGCGCTCGATATACGGCACACGATCCCACTGACCAAGATTCCGAATACTAACTGCCGTGATAACAACCATGCCGATCATCTCCCCTCATCCAGCCACACGAAATGGTGTTGCGACATTTTTTTACAGATCCAGTTGTTTGCGTATTTTTTTAGAGACCCAGTTGTTAGCGAAATTTTTACTGTCGCCAGGGTATTTTCGGCAGAGTTACCGGACTTTTCGTTACTACGACCGCGATAAAACTGCTTTGACCCTTTGCCCCACGAGCTTTTTTACGGCCACAGCGATTACAACTTGTTTATCGTTTATGGCTCGCCACAAGGGAGAGAAAATTGACGTTTATTGGACGTTTGTGCCGTTTTTTCAATGGTTGAATATCCGTCATAGAAAAATTCAATTTTTGCTGTAGCACAACGGAAGAATTCGTTGACGGAACGTATTGAAAACTACAATGAAGTCTGATCAAAAATACATAGTGCTACTTAAAAAAGCTGGTCTTGACTTTTACCGATTTTTAACGATGCTATTTTTAGACCATTGAAATTCCAATAGTTTCTCAGACCTTTCGTGGCTCCAAAATCGTGAGGATTAAATTTTAAATCTCCCTGTGTGTTAAAATTCATTCGTCAAATTCGACCAGCTCTCGTACCAATAAAACGATGCGCACCTGCAATTTCTTCGCGATTTCGTGTGAATGATTTTTGAAGCAGCAACATCGGACGGTCCTTTTATACGGCCACAGCGATTACAACTTGTTTATCGTTTATGGCTCGCCACAAGGGAGAGAAAATTGACGTTTATTGGACGTTTGTGCCGTTTTTTCAATGGATGAATATCCGTCATAGAAAAATTCAATTTTTGCCGTAGCACAACCGAAGAATTCCTTGACGGAATGCATTGAAAACTACAATGAAGTCTGATCAAAAATACATAGTGCTACTTAAAAAAGCTGGTCTTGACTTTTACCGATTTTTAACAATGCAATTTTTAGACCATTGAAATTACAATTGTTTCTCAGACCTTTCGAGGCTCTAAAATCGTGAGGATTAAATTTTAAATCTCCCT
This sequence comes from Halictus rubicundus, assembly GCF_050948215.1. Taxonomy (NCBI): domain Eukaryota; kingdom Metazoa; phylum Arthropoda; class Insecta; order Hymenoptera; family Halictidae; genus Halictus; species Halictus rubicundus. The sequence continues at coordinate 11,915,232 of NC_135155.1, read as the reverse complement.
GTGTGTTAAAATTCATTCGTCAAATTCGACCAGCTCTCGCCAGTTTTTGCCAGCTCTCGAACCAATAAAACGATACGCACCTGCAATTTTGTCGCGGTTTCGCGTGAATGATTTTTGAAGCAGCATCTTCTTGCGAATCTGTTCCGAGCCGGAGCATCCGTTGGCCTGGATATCGCTGTAGGTTCGAGAGCAAGGGCTAGGGTAGTTGCTAAAAGATCTGCGTCGTCGTTAGGTGAGTCTATTAAATCCTTTTCTCTGCTGATTTACCGTGCTTGTCGTAAGCCGTGTTATAGGCCCGGAGAACTTTCCACCGGGCAACTTCCAAGTATAAATAAATTGGTTAAAAGCCTCCGCCGTATTAGCTTAGGGAGTTTATTAAGTTAATGTTATCTCTCCGGCTCTTAATATCGCGCTCCGACGAAAAGTATGACTTTATTAGCCGTGGCCGGGACGATGTTCCCGTATTTATAACAGAACGCAGGGGCCCGGCAGGCAGCCCCTGTGGTAGTTGAATGTCATAATAATTCCTCGTGCGTTCCGTTCTACGTGCGCCGAAAGTAGGCTATCTCTTTAATAATTCCTTAAAACGGGGCTCATTACTTTGCGATGGCCTCGTTTAACCGGCGAAAGATATTTCATAGGGCCCTTTCCTACACGCCTGTCTCTTCTCGCATACATTTCCGAGGAATTCTACCAACCGCTGTCCTTCGCGGGCACCTGTCTTCTACGGAAATGACGTTCATTGTCCTCCTTTGATCCTTTAACTACGTCCCCTCGAGCTTAGAAAATTATTGCATATTTCACGGGATTCTTTCGCCAGGGTTAACAATTCATTTTCAATCTCATCTTTTGAGAGATTTATTAGGACGACAAAGCTAGAAAATTATTTTTCGCTGCGCCGCATCAGCGACGGAATCGGTGCAGTTGATGAACGTAATATATTTCATTAAGTACGATGGCGAACGCGCGGAAAACCAGTGAACAAACAACAAGGTACAATCAACAATTCCACGACGACAAACTTTATATCAAACATGCACACGCTACAATATTCATTACGGCCACTGTGATTAATTTTCGCTGTGACGTGGTAGGAACAGATTGGTGGCGATTGTAGGCCCGGAGATTACAGTGGTTTCTCTGTATATGTCGCCAAGGCACGGATGATAAACGTCGCGGAATTATCCCCACTACCGCCGGCTATACCAACCGTGAGGTCCCGTGTGATCGACATACATCGAGAATTCAATGTAATTTAGGCTTGAGTAAAGATTAATTTTTACCGCGATTTACAGTAAGGAGCAAAACTGATTACACACTATTTGAAAAAACATAACTTTTTTAAAATTGCATCAAATGACTTGAACGTTATTGAGAAGTGAGAAGGATTAGTTTATTAGACGAGGTGTAAAAAATTTTTGAAAAAAATTTGAATTGGTCGGAATCGCAAAAGAAACAGTAAAAGTTGGTTTTATCAGCTTTTTTATCTGAGCCTGTATTGAAAATTTAAAGAATGTGTTTGACTAGCTCGAATAAATTATATCCATGCTGAAAATTTCACCGATATTGGCTACTTCGTTTACGAGTTACAAACGATTAAAACTGGGGAAATTGCCATTTTTCACGATTTTCGACTAAGAATCGCATTTTTCTCAAAAACACTAAAGTTATTTGGACTAATCTGAAGAAAGTTATGCTGTTCCAAATAGTGTGTAATCAGTTTTGCTCCTTCCTTAATATTTAGGTATTCATTTTCACCGTGATCCGATGATTTCCGAACGACGGACTGGTTCGCAGAAACTTCCCGCGAGTTTGCGACGCGAGCCGCCTCGAGTTTAGTATCGTAAGTAGAATGATCGCGTGGGTGGAACGGTTCAAACGGCGCGGCGGCGTGTCTTTGAACGAAAGTCAAAGCCGCGACCGAGAAAAGAGCTCGCGGAGCCCCGGATAACGCGGGGCAATAAACTTTACGAGGAGACGCGTTACCGAAATCACGATCGAGGCGCATGTCTGGTGGTGTGCGCGGCTTGTTACGCCACGAGAACGCGGGCGGCGAACAATAACAATGGCGGCGAAGCGACAATGCGGACCGAGCATTACCTTGTGTAATACCGCGTGACATCGAGCTTGCGGCTTCCGCGACCTTCCTCGAAGTGGCTGCGATAGCGGCAACGATATCGGGACCATCCGACTCTACCGGGACAGTCGATAAGTGTCTACCGAACGGCCAGGTTGTTCCGTGGTGCAACACCGTTCCTATTGAAAACGATAAAACGTGGCCGGAGGAAGACTTCGCGGAGCTACGTTTACGCCACATCCGCACGTGTCCTACAGATATCGTTACCGAAACATTCTTCCCTCTTTCTTCTTTTTATTTCAGACGAACAACCGCTTTGACCCAGCTCGGTGGTCTTCTGATACCGCGTTACGGTCGTTCTTGTTTTTTATCGCTCGATATTTCAGCTACCCGGGGCTACTAAGCTCCAAGGGATTTTCGTGTAATGGGTTCGAAAAATTGATTCTTTCTGTTTTTTTTTGTTCGCGCGAATAGAAGAACGACAAAGAATGTGTTCTCGAAATTTATAACGGAAATGAACAGGTGAAACATAAGGGGGAACCTTGTCTGAATGGTCTGTTTTTCAAGAATTTTTTTTTTTTTGAAAAATGTAATGAATAGATTGATGTAAAATTTGAGGTCATTTTTTAACGTTGGAAGTGTCAACAAAAATATTTTCTATAAATTTTAATCGTTAATATCAATGGTGCGATGGCGGCTGAAAAACGGCATCCCGGAAATGCGCCGTGCAGTGTACAGTGCACAAAAATGATCCCAAACAAAAGATCAAAATGGAATCGTTAGCTTATGCAAATACGCACAACGTGGCATTCTTCTTTTATTAAAATTTGCAAAATTGCAAAAATGGCGAAGTTTTGAAAAAAAAAACGGATTTTCTCATATGTGTTTCTGTTAACAACGATGTTTTAAATAAAAAATTAAAAAATCGGAGTTCGTCGTGTTGTGGCTAATTATTCATAGAATATTATACAAGGCGTGCGAAATTTTGCGTTTCGGGAAAAATGCGTTTAAAGTTTGAGTAACGTGAAAAACACGTTACGTGTTCGTATATCGTGAAAATATCTTAATTCATTTTAACTAACCGCGGTTTTTTCAGGACCATAGAACAGATCTTCTTCTTCATCAAAAAATTATACTTCAGCCGTCTTTTCCTCTCTTCGAGAAGCACGAGCCTCTCCGACAAGACCCGACCACGTGAGCCGTTCCGCCCAATACAACCGTGCACTTTATTTTGAAAATAACGTACAAGAACATCTCTGATCGCTTTCTAACTTTTCTTCATCGTATTCCTGAGGAAATTTCCTATCGATTTAAACAAAAGAAAAAAAAAATGCTAAAAAATTTCATTTTACACAAGGTTCTCCCCTTAAAGGAGTAACACTCTTTGGATCTCCTGAAAATGTGTGACGGAATTATTTATCCGGATTTATACAGGAATTTTGGCGTTAATCTTGAATACAGCGAATTTCGTTGGGATCTGTGAAATGCAAGAAGGTCGGGAGAATATTTTCGGCATCGTCTTACCTTTCGACTCTGCTTTCGTCGTATGTAAATTATTTTCATTTTATTAACTTCCTGGGCTGGCGCGGCAGTGAAGGATTCGGGCAGAGTTCCACGAACGAAAATCGAGGCCGGGTAATCTCTGAATGCGACAATGATCGATAACCGCGAGAAATGTGTACTCTTTCGGGCCGCTTCACGGCATTTATGAAATATTCCATCGAATGGCGCCATTACGGAGTTTAACGCTCGGCGTCACCAAATTACTCGGCTCCCTAAAAACCCGGCGAAATTATTCGGCCTATAATTCATGCCGGCGCTTCGGCCCCCGCTCTCGTCCCTTTATTTCGCGCAGCTGTTATCCGGTATTGTTCGAGCGCAACGCTTTCAAATATGTCAAGCAACTATTAATTCATACCAACTTCGCCCGGAGTATTCGTCAAAGGCAAACAGGCCCCTGCGTAGAAACGGTGTTTGCACTTTCCTGTTAAATCTGTATCGTCGCTCGGCGAACGTTCGAAGCAATAACGTTAATAACGCGAACGCGATAATACCAGTTTTAATGATCGCGACGTTCCACGGCTTTTATTGTTAAGGGGAGTGGAAATACCGTAATCGAGGATTTCCTTCTTGCTCGGAAGCATGCGATCGAGAGGCTGTGGAAAGTTTGACGTAGTGATGAAACACTGATAATAGAGTGATTAAATTTACTGAAAATGAGACGTACCGAGGAGTGAAATATTTCCGGAAGCTGCTTCGTTGAATGTCTGAATTGAATGAAAAGAGAGGGAAAGACAATTTTCACTTGAAAACGCAGTGAATATTATAAAAACTGCGTTTCATTCGAGCATTTGTTCTTGTTTGAAAGAATTTAATTGCGAAGCCACGTAGAATTGATGAGCGTCGAGGTAGAAATTGCGGTGCAAATTAAATACAAAGATGCCATGTAGGACGGAGAACGTAGCAATTGAGCGTGGCTCACCGGAACCATTTTACTAAATTGTGCCACGGTGGTCAACGCGTTAATTTCTAGCAGAGAACTGTGCCCGACTCGAATGTACACTTCGATTTGGAGGTTGCACGACGTCGACCTATCGGAAGTCAATTTCGCTGGCCGACTCTCGTGTTACAAGCAAACAATATTTCCGCCATCTCTACGCATTAGCAGATACGAAGGATCGCCTTTCTGCCGGATAAATTTATCCGTGGATGTCTGGCCGATCGACAGACGTCTTTCTGGCCGTCTGACAAACACTTTAGTTTATTTACGTGGAATTATCCTAGTTGCTTCGTGGATGTACGGGAATAATTTTGTATGCGGTTGATTGAACGTTCTTTCGAGGCTCCTCCTTTCGCACTTCATGAAATCATTCGTTTCAAATCGAAATCAAATATAAACGCGTTCGAATTAAATTTAGATTACGAAAAGCAGCTGCAATGAATTTAAATTGAAAATCAAGAGTAGACGCATATTAAATTGAATCGAAATTGATACGAAATTAAAATTAATTCAAGCGCGCAACTGCTATAAGGACTGTGCACAAGGTGCAAGAACATATCAAAATCCTGCATCTACGAAAACAGGCTGGCCGACAGATTCGCCATCTTTCTTTCTCTAATCGAAGACTTTGGCGTGAAAACCGGGTAAGTCGAAAAACAACCAACGATACAGTGATTCAAATCAGTGTAAACTATTTGGTGCATGGAATCATGATCGAGACGAAAATTGTATGGTTTCCAGAGTAGCATGCAATAATTAGTTTTTTATTGAGGAATAAAAGTTGTCTTGGGGTTCTTTATTGTAATGGATTAAATTTTAATCTTATGGTTGAAGAAAGAATTGAACCCCGAATAAAATACTGTGAGTGTATACAAGGTGTTCGCGATAATTAGTACCAACGTTTTTTTTTTTCGTAAAAGGTAAACATTAGAAAAAAGAACCGAAGAGGAGGTAATTGTAGTGTATTTTACTAGCAATATGATAGCGTATCTCAATCTTTTGTATTTTTAATATTTTTCTAGAAACAAAGGTGACCTTCATATTATTAAATGGAATGCTACATATTTATTTACGTCATATGGAAACGGACATTGAGACGAATTCAACCATGTAGTATGTTATGGTCTTCAGGGTCATACAAGGTCGGAAATAAAAGAAATAGATTTAACATTTCGTAGTATATTCACTAGTTTTTACGAGAAACTAGTTTAAAACATACTTTACCATTTAAAACATACTTTAACAGCTACCGAGATGTTCTCTGTAAATGATTTTTAACGCAATTAATGCTGAAAGTGTTCTCTGTTGCAGTGAATACATTTGCGTGATCGATCGATGAGCGCAAGCGATACGCTTGAGACCAAACAATTTTCAATTCGGCCATTTTCTCGTGTACCAAATAGTTTCGAAGTAATTTAGGTGGCAGACTTGGCTGAATCAGCCTGTATAAAAGTCTATAAAACTTGGCTCGTCCGGGGCGATTCGTCAAAGATGCCGAGTGACGTTCGGCTTAAGATAGTTTGCGAACATCATGCGACGACAATTAAGCGCATTAGCAGGTGGCGGGCCGTCGTCGCAAAGAGCAGGTGGAAAGTTTCGTCGCCGACAGGCCGCGGCGCGGCGCGAAGCGTTCGGAGGCGTAGCGAAGCGTTCGCGGCTGACGGGGAATTAGCAGCCAGTCTTCGCGAGACTAACTACCGTTGGCTTAGGTGGGCCAGCAACTTGCCACGATCGAGGATCACAACTCGGCAGCCTGTTAACGCTCTTATCTAAGAAAGGGACACCTAGTGCCCGTGTCCGTGACTCGACTATCCGAGAGTTTAGCCCAGCGCGGCGGTTAGGGGACGAGCCGTAAAATTTCCCGGGCTGCTGAGAGATACCTGCTCGCAGTTTAACGCCTCGCGCTGCTCCGCTCCGTTCGCATACCTCGCGTCGGATAGAATCGCTCTGTGGCTGCGGAGTCGCAGACGTTCCTGATTCCGTAAGAAGCAATCTCATCTCCCTAGTCATTCAATAATTTCCCCGCTCCTCGGCTGCTCGATCGACCTCCTCCTCCTCCTCCTTCTTCTTCTTCTCCTCTTTTTACCTTCTTATCATCCAATCAATCTCTTTCCTGCCGCACCGTTGCCAATCACTTTCCCAGCCGCTGCAGTTTTGCGATCGCGTTTTGCACTTCGACACGGCTCAGGATTTCCAACTTGAACCTTCAACATCTTTAAGGATACCAGCACATCGCCTATGCGTCAGGTCAATCCATATATTCGATACGATTTGTTCACGGGAAGCTGTTAAATTTATTTGGCTGTAAAAGTAAACTGCAAGAATCCGAGTAACCACACAGACAAAGTTGGAATCGTGCAATTTGTTCTTCTAGAAATTTCGTCTCCGACGAGGATAACATTAAAATATAAATAGTTACCGTACGATCTTAACAATCAGAATTAGGAAGAAACGAATCGCGTAAGGTACAAAAGAATAAGAGTCGTCTTGAAGTGAGTGGGATTTAAACGAACGGGGTCTAGTGCATGCGAGTAAAATTGAAAGAACGAGTGAACACGTGATCAAACTAAGCCGAAGAGTTGTTTATTATCCTGTGACCATAATATTATAGCCGGACGGTTGGAAAGATGCAAGGTACCGTGAAGCAAAGTGGGCCCTAACGAGCCGCGGTTACCGTTCGTTTCATCGGTTTACTCCGAAAATCATGCAAAACTATCGCTCAGCCGAAGCTCATTAGCATTTAGAGTGGCCGGGGATTTATTCTGCGTCTGCGACTGCCGGATCACGACACGGTATGCATAGAATTATCTTCGAGCACCTGGACAATAGTGACCTAATCCATTCGCAAAGAAAACGAGCTGCTTTCCTGTCTGCTCCCCCGGATACCGCCATTTCTCTTCTGACTTTTATCTCTTTCTCTCATATACTTTCTCTCTCTACCTCTCTCCCCCCTCCCCGCCCTCCTTCTCGCGTGTCTCTCATCTTTCATTTTCATTTTCATTTTCATTTTTATGCGGCACGTTGCCAACCCGTAACGAGAAAATAAGGAATCCGAGAACAACACCGAACCAACGCCCACGCGGCTTGATATTTACTTCTTATTCAGAACGTGTACCCGGATTATTCTTAACGACCGCCTACCACTCTCGATTAACCTGCTTTCTAATTAATCACTGCTACTCGGCTGCGCTTTTGCGTCACACGAGCGATCTTAACGAATCTACGCGCAGTAATGATTTCGATGCTCGACAGACTTTTAATTTCGAACCTTGAACATGTGCACCTTGAATCATGAACATTTGAACTTCGAATCTTGAACATTTGAACCTCGAACAGCTGAACTTAGAGCCCTCAACTTTGAACCTCGTGTCTTGAACTTTGAACGTTGAACCTAGAAGAGTTGAATCTTGAGCCGTGGATATTGAACCTTGAACCTTGAACCTGAGGCAGGCGAACATTTTGCTTCGAACCTCAAATATTGAACCTGGAGTCTTGAACATTTGAACCTCGAACAGCTGAACTTAGAGCCCTCAACTTTGAACCTCGTGTCTTGAACTTTGAATGTTGAACCTAGAAGAGTTGAATCTTGAGCCGTGGATATTGAACCTTGAACCTTGAATATTGAACCTTGAACCTGAGGCAGGTGAACCTTGTGCCTCGAACCTTCAATATTGAACCTCGAACAGATGAACTTAAAGCCTTCAACTTTGAATCTTACGTCTTGAACTTTGAACAGTAAACTTCGAAGAGTTGAATCTTGAGTCGTGATTATTGAATCTTGAGCCTTGAATATTGAACCTTGAACCTGAGACAGGTGAACCTTGTGCCTCGAACCTTCAATATTGAACCTCGAACAGCTGAACTTAGAGCCTTCAACATTGAACCTTGGGTCTTGAACTTTGAACGGTGAGCTTCGAAAAGTTGAATCTTAAGTCGTGGATATTGAACCTTGAACCTTGAACCTGAGGCAGGCGAACATTTTGCTTCGAACCTCAAATATTGAACCTGGAGTCTTGAACATTTGAACCTCGAACAGCTGAACTTAGAGCCCTCAACTTTGAACCTCGTGTCTTGAACTTTGAATGTTGAACTTCGTAGAGTTGAATCTTGAGTCGTGGATATTGAACCTTGAACCTTGAATATTGAACCTTGAACCTGAGGCAGGTGAACCTTGTGCCTCGAACCTTCAATATTGAACCTCGAACAGCTGAACTTAGAGCCTTCAACATTGAACCTTGGGTCTTGAACTTTGAACGGTGAGCTTCGAAAAGTTGAATCTTAAGTCGTGGATATTGAATCTTGAATCCCGAACAGCTGAACCTTGAGCGTTGAATATTGAACCTTGAACTTGGAACAGGTGAACGTTGTGTCTTAAACCTTAAATATTGAACCTCGAACAGTTGTACTTTGGGCCCTGAACATTGAGCCTTGAATCTCAAACAGTTGAACCGAGAGTGTTGTACCTTAAATATTGAGGCTCGAACTTTGAACAGCTAAACTTTGGTTCCTATAAATAAATGGAACGACAACCTCAAACAATTGAACCTTGAGAAAAAAGAATTGTCAGTGTACGTTGTAGGAAGATCTACAGTCTCGTCACGAGAGACCTCATAATACCGTTACAGTTTGAACAAAGTTCAAGAGGTTCAAGAGGAGTTGAACTAGTTTGTAGCCAATCATCCGCGCTCTGCAATTTAGGGTTAAGTTTGATGGTCCGTCCAGCTCAAGCTTCAGCGAATCGAATAAGCCGTCAAACCGCGAAGAATGAAAAAATACTTGGCGTTCCAAGACTTTATGAAGCCGTCAGAAACGCGCGGCGAGCACCGAGTGGCCCTGTTCACCGGTGAAATATCGGCAGCTCTGAAACGGGATCGGTGTAATGGCACACGAATTTTCAAGTGGACCGATACCGGGAGCAAAAAGGGCCGTGTACCCACACTGTTCTAGTACGTGTAGACGAGAGCCAGGCATCTCCGCCCGCGTGGCATTAAATTTTCCACGGGCTATGGTTCTTTTACGAAGCTCGTGCATCCGGAACGTCTTTGACGGTCCAAATCTGTTGCGAAATTGGAGCACGGCTTCCTTAAAATGCTTATCAAATTTTTAAACCTTGACACTAAAACGCCCCGATGCCGGATAGACGCTCGTGAATCCACGCCGGGACCTGTCGATAAGGCCACCTTCTCCGCGGTTTTGCCAGTACAATACTAACTTTCAAGCAGCTGTATCGATTATACTTACAGTGTTCGATTGTTTGTATTGTGAAGTTCGTGTTGTAGAGTGTAAAATTGGAAGTGCTGGTCAAGGATCTTCTATAAGCGATCTTTATTTTTGTATTTGATTCATTGGGAAAAGAGAAATCATCTAGACAAATCTGTTTAAATTTTAATCCCGTTGCGTACTTCCTGCCTAGTATTGCCTAATTTCATCATTAAAATATGCAAACTGCAAGCAACTTTCGCAATGTTAACAATCTGACATTCCGAGTTTCGATGTGAACGCAAAATTCGAATTTGTTTATAACTTACACGAGGCGAGATCGTCCCACCGGCAGAGCCACTCACCGTGTCCAACGGCTATACCGTTTAAGGTAGGTTATCACAGCGTAACGCGCCGCTATAAATTTCACGGACGAAAGTAAATTTGGTCGATCGGCTCGGCTCGACTCGACTCGGCTCGGCTCGAAGTAATCGACGAGAGGGCTTCGAAAATTACTTCCGCGCAGGAAGCTCTGATACGCCATCACGCAGCGCTCTAACTACTTCCTGCTGCCCGGAGAGTTCGGAAATCGAGGAAACCCGCCCCCTTTTATGCCAGGACGTGCAACGAGAACAAGAAAAACGACCGGCCGTCTAACCAGCAATAATTATCCAAGAGAAGACGCCGGCAGCGTAACAGAATCGGCCGAGTCCCTTTGTTCGACGTTTCGGCTAACCCTTTCCGAATTGGCCCCGCCGAAAATTAGCCTCGACCACTGGCAAATGATTGTATAACGGAAAGTAGCACTTCTTAAAAATAAAGATTTTTTGCATTAATTGCAAGGCACAGGAATCAAACACGAATTTATTTATTTATTAAAAGTTCGCTCAAATGAAACACACCATATTTCTGGTATCTTCGCGACCGAAAGAAACGACGGATGGACTGTATGTCGGCACTCCCGTAAAGAAGTGTGAACGTGCTTATTGCTCTAATACGAAATATATTTTTTACGCAAATTCGAGGGAGAGGTGGGCTGGCGACAATGTCGAGTCGCTGCCCCATTGACTCTATCGAAACAGCGAGGCGGAACAATGCGTCCCGGCGGACAGGGCGAGTTCCAGATTTCTTTCCGAGAAGTTTCCGACCACGAGAACGGGACGCGCGACGGTCGCGAAGCAGAACGTCTTGCCGTATAGTAACGTCTGTTCGCGGATCTCGTCCTGGCACGATTATCTGCACGCTTCAGAGGCCCGGAGTTCGCCCAGGGCTATCGTTTTCGTTCCGAAATCGTGGAAGGGTGACGGAACCCGGCGAACAGTGGCTCGGAATCATAGCTGATCCTTTCTGGTGGCCACCAACTCGAGTGCCGGAAAAAAAAAGTATCGATATCCAAGAGCGGTGGTAGGTCGGCAAGGAAGAAGTTGAAACGGTAGGAAGAGAAGCGGCGGAGAGAAGTGGTCGAGAAAAGCTTTTCGTAACCCGTGGCGCTTCGTTTCTTAGCGAGTCGAAATCAAGGGGAAAGACTTCGACAGAGAAAGAATAGGGGACGGAGAGAGAAAGAGGGGAAGACGATGGAAGATATAGGGAGAGAGGCTATTGTACAGCTTTGATGCAATTTGAAAGACTCATAACTGACGTTCAAAAGAGCAGCAAACGTCTGTGTGATACCGCTTGGCCATCGTCCAGCAGTCAGTCCGGTTAAACGAAGCGAATTGTCCGGTGGTCGGAGCCACCGGGAGAGACAGCCTCCTCTCTATCTCTATCTCTCTCTCTCTCTCTCTCTCTCTCTTTCTCTCTATCTTTCTCCGGTTCTCTCGATCCCCTTGATCCTCTCGCTCTCTCGTCGGCGAGATCTTCTTTCTCTCGGGGAAGGTTCGCACGACCAAACACGAGTCCGCTTGCTTTTCTCTCGTTTCAGCCGGTTCGCGAAGCTAGCTCGTCTCTCGTCTCGACTTACGGACAAACGTGGACGCTCTATTGGCCGAAAGCGACCGAAAGCAAATTGTCTAACAACCTAGCAAAGGTTGCGCCAACCCTTATCCCCTTTACACCACTTCGCTCATTCGACGTTTTCTTTCTACGCCTCGCCCTCGCCCTCGCCCTCCCCTGCAGCGGCGCCGTCCTTCGATTGTTTCTCCCTGAAACTCGTTCAACCCGTTTTCACTTTCTTTCAATTTGCTCGGACACCTCCGAGCCGACACTTTTTTTTTCTAATCTCTCCTCTTCTTCAATCTTTCAGTGTCTCTTTGGTTGGAGGAACGTTCTTTCGGAAAAGAAAACGTGTTGTCGCAGTCCGAACGAAAAGTATTACGGGTATCCACAAGTAATCAATTATTTGCAAAGAATTTGTTTTGCCTTCATACTTAGTTCTGTACCGAACGTTGAAGAGGAAACACGTATTCTTTTACAGTTTTCGGTAAAGCATCCTGTGTTCAAAATATTCTAAAAAGTATTGAATTTACTACAAAGTTTGTTTTAGATTTAAAAATAATTGATTACTTATGGGTCCCCCTAATACTTGTAGGTTTAAGTGCAGGACAAGCAGCCGAATTCGGACATCTTCAATTCATAGTCAACTGGTACCACTCATAATATTGTTTATGCTCTGTTTCTTCACGTCACAACGACACATTTGGGTCGGAATAATTTATTTAGCGAAGTGAAAATTGAAAAGTTGAGATCTGCTTCGTACACTTTGTGGATCCTAACCATTTGCTACAAATAAGGTTAATATTAATATTGAGTTGATATTGTATATTTGTATTCGGTAAATACTTCCGTCTCCCATCGCAGAGAAATGTCGAGGTGTTAGAAAATTATTGTGTGATTCGTGATGGTGGTCTATTTCTTCATCAGTATATAAATACATCCAGATAAATACATAATATGAATTTATCAGTCTATAAATACTGCATCTGATTCCCCAAAGTACCATACTTTCTATTTACAGTAAATTAATCGATATTAATACGGACATAAATTATTCAGAGTGTCATTGGTGGGAGATAAACGTGTTTATATATATTTACTTTGTTTTTTATCTTCGCACAGATGAAACTGTGCAGCGGTCTCGACTGGTTCAAGTGCTGTGTCTGACTTATTACGCGCTTAAACTACTGAACCGCCTGCACCAAGCCTGCCAAGAGCCAGCAAAAATGAGGAGGTCGCCAGATTCTTGGTAAGGTCAGCTTTATTTTTCCTTTATCTGTTCCCTGCTTCGATACACTTGATTCAACCATTTTCTACGCTTTTGATCCCATTCATCTTGCGCGATTTATCTGATCCTGCGAAATCTTCTTCGGTGCACTTCGCGCGACTTCGATCGATCGTCTGGACTGTTCGTTCATTTCAGGCAGTTAGTAGAACAGTGCCGAGTGGAATTGTAATACAACTTCCTTTCTGGGCTCGTTGATCGTCAAAGTTACCTTCTAATAAGCCACTATTTTCAACTCAATCTGCAAACTTGATGGCAAATTGACACAACGGAAAAAAATGAATATGCAGGGAAGATAAATAATTCTTTGAAAATGAAAAGCTTCGCTTGTGTACGAATAAGTTTCTCAGAATGCGAATGATAAATAGACTTCGGATTTTATACATTTATGGCAAAAATGAATCAATCAAATATTAAATTCTAGACAGAATTTCAAAACATGGTTGTACTATTTTCGACTTGTCGAAATTGTTGGAAGAAAAAATACACTTTCATTTTGCGATTGATTTCGACACTTTATATTTTAGATAAATCAACATAAGGGGCGGATGAGGCTTGAAACGCGTTCAACGACCTCTCGTTCAAGGTGGCTCGACGTTAATCGGAGGATGGCGGAAAATAGTTTCCTTTGTTCTCTCTCTCTCGAAGAGGAAACTCGTAATTTTGTTTTCACGATTCCGTAGGTAATGAAATTTTTTAGTTTCCTGCAGGCTGATCGACGATTCGAAGCACAACGCAAGGTCCGCATTATCCGGTCGCGTCTCGTCGAGTGCCGAGTCTAGTCGGGTCGCGTCTGGTTTCAATTTAAGCGTGTAAACGCAGCTGCTTTGTATTTGCGGCCTGACCTCGTCGAGGCGGCCGATTCTATCACGGCTCGTGGAAATCCCAGCATTCTTGGTGAACGCCATCTGTCGCCAAGCTTGCGCCAAGCTTCCGCCAAGCTTCCGCCAAGCTCGTCGCCTCCTCGTTCTCCGTTCTTCGTGCTCCGCGAGGCGCGAGAACTTGCAGCTTTCGTTCAAAATGAATTGTCGTCGGGAACTACTACTTTCCTGCCGTTCGCGTCCCCGTCACTTAAGTATCTGTACCGTAGAACTCTCTTACCCTACTCGGCACAACCCTTCGCATACCTATGTCCTTTTGATCTCTGTCTCACTGCAAGTTTGATTTCACTTGCCGGCACGACTCGACTGAAACCGTTTCACCGCGTGAACGCATGCTCAGAAAATTTCATCTGTCTTTACCTGTTAAACAGCACGCTTTGTAACAGGTAGACTGTTATTAAGACCGTGTATTAATTGCAGGGTGCAGGAGCTACATAGACACTTATTTCTGTTCTTGATGACTTTATAGTTGAAAACAATATTTCTTAATTTTCTAAATACTTTTACTATCTTCTTATTTGATCTATTCATTTCTGTCATTTTTACAGAAAGGTCCGCTTATCAAGGGGTATAATTAAATCTTGTGTCACTACCTCGTACAATTACAAATTGATTTACAATCGGGCTACAGAAATATACGCTGAGACCATATAAAGTCTAACGACCTGCAACGTTGCATCGAGCGGCCGTAGGAAATTTTAAGCACCGACATAAGGGTTAAGAAATGAAACAGGTTATGCGGGTCTTGGTTTTTGATAAAATTTATGTCTCCGTTTCTTCTGCGTGTTTACGACTCGGGAACGGCCGTGAGTAGCTCTCCCGGTCGGTCGATCGCTCGGGGAAACTCCGGGGATTAAGTTTGAAACGATACTACTCTCGGGCTGGGCGGGACTGTTCCCGTCAGCCAGCCCGCGAGGAAATTAAGGAGAAGTTAAGAAAATCGGAAACCTGTAGGAAAGCGGCCAGAAGGCGGCCGCAGTTTTCTTCTGTTCGCATCGCGAGTCACGGAGAGACCAGCCGCGCGGCTTGTTTCGAAACGAAACTTGCGACTTTGCGACTTCTCCGCCTCCTCTTCCTTACCGTTCAAACTCCGAACACGGTGTAGAGTTAGCCTTCCCCCTTGGATCTCTAAATATTATATATACCCATGAGTAATCAATTATTTGCAAAGAATTTGTTTTGCCTTCAGTTCTGTACCGATCGTTGAAGAGGAAACACGTATTCTTTTACAGTTTTCGGTAAAGCAGCCTGTGTTCAAAATATTCTAAAAAGTATCATTTTTTTTACAACCCTGTAATAAAATGGCGGCGTCCGTACCTTCCGAGGATCACATTCGACATTGCATACTTTTTCACTTTCATGCGGGATTTAATGCAACGGTAACAACAAAGAAAATTTGCGATGTTTACGGAGATGTATTGAAGGTCAACAAGTGTCATCGTTGGTTCAGAAGGTTTGCTGCTGGTGATTATGATCTCTCTGACAGGCCTCGAAGTGGACGACCAGTTGAATTTGATAATGACACTCTAAAATCTCTGGTGGAAGCTGATCCAAAATTAAGTATACAAGAATTATCGAGAATCCTTGGGTCCTCATGGTCAACTATACAAAGGCACCTACCCGAAATGGGAAAGGCATATAGGCAAGGAATATGGGTACCGCATCAATTATCCGAGACCAACAAGAATATTCGTCGATCAATTTGCACTTCATTGCTATCCACATTTCGTAGAGATCCATTTCTTAGCAGAATCGTTACCGGAGATGAAAAACGGATTCTTTATGATAACATAAAGCGTTCCAAGCAATGGCTTTCTGCTAATCAAACCGCAATATCAACCCCGAAACCTAGCTTATCGCTTAGAAAGGTGTTACTGTGCATTTGGTGGGACTGTCGCGGCATAATTCACTTTGAGTTGTTGAAACCTGGAGAAACAGTTACTGATGAGTTGTATTGTCAGCAATTGCAGCGGCTGTATTCAGAACTATTAAAAAAGAGGGCATCTTTAGTCCACAGAAAAGGTGTAAAACTGCAAATTGACAATGCCCGGCCCCATACAGCGAAACTCACTCAGGAAAAAATCAAAGAATTACAATGGGAAGTTGTACAAAGTTTGTTTTAGATTTCAAAATAATTGATTACTTATGGGTTCCCCTAATATACATATAAATATATAATTCAGCCGCGAGACTTTGTATTTCAACCGACCCCAGCCGGGACCGTTTATCGAATTAAAGTCGATTCGTTTTTTTCCAGTTCGGTGCAGCTTAACGAGTTTCGCTCCTCGCACGCAGCGCCATTATTTATTTAATGAGGCGAGCGAAACGCTCAATTAAAATCTGTTTAATTATTCGACAGGGCAAACGAGCGATACCATCGCGAAACTTTTTTTTAAATGTCGAAGTTACGAGACCATAATCCCCAACATAGATTTCCAGCTAGTTCTCGTAGTCTGTGCACGTTTGTGCAAATACGAGTCCTTCTTAATGGCCTTCTTATGGAATCGCCGTTTCTTCGACTCCCACATACTCCTTGGAATCGTGGGTCTTCCTATTTCCATCGAAACCCTGGAATGGCGATGTCATGGAACTCCCCTACAATCCTTGGAATCGTGACTTCTTTCGTTATGTATACCTTTCAAATTGTAGCCCTTTGCAATTCCACAATAAACCTTGAAATAGGGACCCTTTGCGATCGAATTGACCTTTGACGTTGTAACCCCATGCGATCCTATGAGAGAGCCCTTAGAAGATTGAAGAACCGTCAATTACTTAAAAATTTCGTGTTACTATGGCCTAGGAGAGCTTGGAATTGCAGCCCTTTGCAATTCCACAGTGAACTGTGTACCCGCTGGTAGCCCTCTACGACCACACGATGTGAACCTTGGAATTGTTGCCCTTTCCCGTCAATTTTCATTGAAGTTATAGGACTTTGCAATTCCGCGAAAGAGCCTTAGAAGATTAAAATTCTATGAAAGTAGTCCCTTAAATCCTTAGAAGCGTGGACGCCCTTTATATGTTTAAAACCTTTGAAAGAATATCGTAGGTCGTTTGCAATTTCATAACCCTTAGAGGATTTAATGACCCTTTGACAGCCTCATGAAACCTTGAAAGCATTGGATGGAAGGGATTACCCTCCTCCCTCTTCACAGAGACCCTTTGTATTCTTAAAGACCTTGGAGATACTGTGTCCTTGAGGGACATTCAAAGTAAATTAACCTTAAACACTCTCGAATGTCCAATAATCCGCCGACTATGATGATTACGCCGCTGAGACGTAGTTTAGTTTAGAATTAATTCATGAGAAAAATCTGCGGTCACCCATCCTACTTGACACCGGCGGCGACAGCTGTTTGACCTGAACATCGGACGACTAACCACAGCACAAGGTACCCATTGACTATTGCAACTACTGTGGGGTAACTTTTGATATATCTACAACAATTTTTACGGTATCTATATCCGTCAGAAATAATTGTGCGAATGATCCCAGGAGAATGCTTCAAATCATTTCCGCTCCACGCTTCAAAATAAACAAATTATGTTACATTTTTACAGGGTGTTCGACTAGAAGTGTGAGAAAATTTAATGGTTCTCCAAGACAATATAAGACGAAGATGAAAAGTGAAAAAATTGCGATTTCGGCTACATTTTTTAGTTGTTATCGATTAAAAATCCGCCTAAAATGCGGCAACCCGATCAACAGAGGTGTACGTTGCTTACGTCATAAAGGCGCTCGACAGTCACGTACCAAAGGGCGTCCTCGATCGCGCTCAATGGTTAGGCATGACGTCACACACTTCAGCCAATAATTCGGGTTGCCGTATTTTAGGCGGTAGTAATGCGGGTTGCCGCATTTCAGGCGGAATTTTAATTGATAATAACTAAAAAATGAAGCCGAAATCGCACTTCTTCTATTCTTCATTTTCGGTTTATATTCTCTTGGAGAACCGCCCCTTAAATTTTCCACCACCTGTAATCGACCACCCTGTACAAGTAAACCGTTTAGATGTTTTATGTACAGTAAAAATCCTCGTATAACGCGAAGCAAAAGTTGCGATTTCGTTCGTGTCAAATTCAATCGAATTTGTAAAAAATGTTCTTTAACGTGTAAAAGCAGAGAATGAATGAATCTTTGCCGGGAGAAGCGTGGAGGGGTTAAACCATTTGTTTTCCCTAAATATTTGAAATTCAGCAGGTGTATTTAGGCGTTGCCGACTAACTGCAAACGCTGGCAGTTGACGGGAACACAAACGCGCGCCCGGCAAAACTCGCGAGAAAACGGGCTGAACGGTCCCAAGTTTGCCGACGAATTCGAAAGTGTGTTAGTTAGCGCTCGGGAACAGTCGGAACTTGCTGTTTGCCCGGCCGCCCGGTCGCGCGCGCGCGCGCGTCCTCGCGCTCGCGCATTCTGCGCTGGGAGAGGACGGGTTACGGGCACAGGAACCGGGAAGTATGTTAACCTTATTACGATCCGAAGCGGCGTAAACGGTAAGTGCGTTGCTACGGGAGTCGTTCGCGTGTTACGTAATATAGTAAATTGTTTGGGAACTCGCGTAGCGTAACATTTGCATAACAACGTTAAGCTTATTAAGCCGCGTCGGTATCATCGGTCCATCGGAATCGAACACTTAACGAGGCTTCAACTTTGTCCCTGTTGCGTCGCGTCGCGTCGTTCAACTCTCGCATCGACGCGATGCAACACCGGTGCAACACAACGCAGCGCAACGGTCTGCCGTGCCGCGCCGCGCCGCGCCTGCACAATGCTTCCGGTTTACAAGGGAATTTGCGTGATCGTAATTTATAGTTGGCCAATCGATCCGAGGCCCTCCATCAGGATAAACGGTTTAGCCGAATAAATGGCTCATCATAAACAATCACGAATTCGTTCGCTACGCAATCTGTTCCCGAGGATTTATGAATTCCTACAGCCGACGCCACTCGATTCGATTCCCACAGTTCATCGACGGACACGCATTACTTTCACGCTAAACCTACCAAGTCCGAAAAGTGATTGGTGTTGGTATACAGGGTGTTTCACCTAAACAACTGTTTTTTATGATAGAAGAAAAGTTCAGAGGACACATTAGTTGGTTCAGAGGGGCGAATATTATGATGGGCAAAAACATTTGTTTAACGTTTTATTTCTTGAGATTTCAAGGTCATCGAAGTTTTTTTTAACACTAGGTTTACGGGACCGGTCAAGATGACGGGTTCTAATATTTTTAATGTACGATTATTGAGATTGTGAAGATCCATCTACGTGGAATTACTCAACAAACTTATTTCCTTAGGTATATATTTTTTTAAAAATGGCTGAAAACTTGCATATACACATTCTTCTTATTTTTATAAAGTAATGTAAAATACTCACTTTTAATGCTCCGTAAACCTAGTGTTAAATTGAATGATACATTTTTAATATCGCTATATGATAGCCGAGGTCAAGATGAATCCAACGAACATCGTGACCTTCAAGTGACCTTGAGTATGAAAAATTCATAGAACTAGGGCAATTGGGTACGCATAATTTAAAGTAGTGGTCATATTAAAAGGATTTAAGGACGTCGGTGTATCAGCTTCAGTTAAACAAGATAATTAAGAGAAGAAAAAATTTTTTATTTGGCTCCTGTGTCTTGCAATTGATGCAAACATTTCTTATTTTGCATAAAGAACCGCAGTCTAACAATAACTAAGAAATGAAGCCGAAATCGCAATTTTTTATTCTTCATTTTCGCCTTATATTGTTATTCTCCCACCTGTAGTCGAACACCCTGTATACCCCTGTAAAAGGAAGAAGATTTAAATTATTTAGTACGATTCTCGTTATAACATGTGCTTCAGTAATGATATTTATTCAGTCATATTTACTCAGTTCCTATGGGAACGTCTTTCAATAAAATTCTAGGATTAAATATAGATCATTAGATTGTAGAGGTTTATCGTTGTATTACGATGGCAAGGTTCGATCATAAAATTTTCTCATCGAAATCGCATTGCGAAACATTGGAATTGCGATCGTTTGCAACCACGTCGCGAGCCTCGGAACACTATAACTCTTCGCTGTGGTGCCGTAAACTTTCAAATTGTAACTCTTATGTTCACAATTCCATGACACTCTCGTAACCTATTGGAGTTCCACCGTGAATCCTAGAGTTGTCGCCGCTTGCAAAACTTTCCCATAGATTCTGGAATAATTGCAACACTTCGGAATTCCATCGTGAACCGGGAAATCGTGGCTGCTCGCAATTTCGCCACGGATCGCTATAAAAACTGCAACACTTCGCAATTCCATGGTAAACCTTGGAATTGCGGCGGAACGTAGCAGCCCCGTTAGGTACCGGAATCCGGGTTAATTAAAAGCGTTCTCGGTTGACAGAAGGTTGAAAACGGCGATGGTAATGACCGTGTCGTGAGTCGCTTTCAACGTCCGAGCCTGTTATCCGGGAACAAGCGCTCGTGCGCTCTCGCGGCTAGCGTCGGCCTGTCGTTCGAGCGTGGCGCGTACAATGCGTCGTCCCGCCTTTCCGAATCAATCCAATAAATTCGTCGCTTCGGACAATACGTAAATATTTTCCGTGCCGCCGGTGGAAAAATATCAAGTGCCTCGGAAAAAGTTGGTGCATTTTTCAAAAAATCCCTCGGCGACTGAATTTATCGCGGCCCATAAACCGTGCCGTGGCGTGGCGTGGCGTGGCTTGGCGTGTCCCGAGCGTTCGCGATAACATCGGTAACGACAATCTTCCGCGTTTCATTTCTGGCTGGAAACTTTTTGACAGGCCTGATTTAAAACCGATTAGCCGGCCGGCTCGCGCTGAAAATGTTTTACGCGACGCAGGCAATAAATCGTAATTTCCTCCTGCGATCTCTCGAAGCGTCTCGTTTCCGTAAAGCGACCGGCTCAAAGGCTCGGAATCGATACAAATTCCGCCATTAGCGAATTACCTATCCGCGCGCGTCAAAAGTTTACCGTGAACGTGCGAATACGAGCATTTCACTTGCGACATTTCGTTGCGAGACCAGCTCGCGGAAGCGTATTGCACAATTTGACGTCAACAGTTTTTTTTTTTGTAGGTGAAGGACATATGAAGGTCAACGTTATTTTTTTGAAATGGAACCATAAATTTTTGTAACCCTTTGCGGTCGTATGGCTACTCTCAGCCGCCAAAGCTTTTTCACCGTTCCAGTCGTATGTCTGCTCTCAGCCACCACAACAAAAAACCATGCTGATCTTATATTATCCCTATAAACATATATAAACAATCTATATAAAGAAGATTAAACGATGGAGAACTATAAACTATAATTTTTAACAAAAAATTAAAACATATTCTTGTGTTACATGTATCTAAAGTTTAAAATAGAATTAATAAATATTATTTTTCTTTTGTATCACTGTTCGTTCAATAAAAATTAATTCCGACCAGCACGACACCTATGCATAAACTTAATACGACCGCAAAGGGTTGATGCATTGATCGACGCAGCTCGTCAGTCCCTGCAAAACACTGTTTATATGGATAAACCGTGAATTTTGAAGATATTTTAACTTTTACTAAAAAAGACGACTCGATTCCAGGGTAGCTATTAGCAACGAAATTGAACGCTCTGTGCTTCGTTGAGTGTTTGTGAACAGACGTTGGTCGTTGAAATATATAAATAAACATATATGTTAGAAATATGGAAAGAATGTTTGTACAAAGGTGTTGTGGAAGGGCGATTTCATCCTCGCAGTAGGGATTCGCATGATTTTATGTAGTGTCTCGCGGCCGTGTCGCGCATAGCGCAGACAGCGAGGAGAAATGGGCACAAACATTTTACATAGCCCGAGGATACGTTTCCCGAGGCGTGTTTGGTCCATAATTCATAGCCGAGCGAGGATCGAGCCACTCGGCTCGAAGCTCCCGCGAATTCTTAAGCTCTCCTCGGTTGGAACTCGCGGCTCGCGTTATCGGGTTATCTATATTCGAGCATCCGGTATCCGGAGCGACCAGCTCCTCCGTCATCAATTCCGCCGCGTGACAGTCGATCCTGACGTTATCGAACGCGTCGCGTCGGAGCCACGCTCCAGCTACTCTATTTATCCACTCATTGTTATTTGATCTGTGGCCGGCACTGCGCCTCTTGTACCCACTGGCCACCGCTGGGAGTCTCCATTGCCTTTCGCATCGTTTCTTGTCATTCTACATCGAAACTGGTCCGTTCGATTCGTGGTACTCCGCCGTTCACATCGATTCCAATTTTCCATACACAGGGTGTTCGACTATAGGGAGGAGAAAATTTATGGGGTGATTCTCCGTGACAATGTAAGACGAAAATGAAGAGTAACAAAATTGTGATCTCGGCTTCATTTTTTAGTTATCAACGTTTAAAAATCCGCCTGAAAAGCGGCAACCCGGCCAACAGAGACGTACGTTGAGAGTCGCGCGACAGTGACGTGACAGATACTCCGCGTGCCTAAGCGACGTACACCTCTGTTGGTCGGGTTGCCACATTTTAGGCGGATATTTAATTGATAATAACTAAGAAACGAAGCCGAAATCGCAATTTCTTTATTCTTCATTTTAGTCTTATATTATCTTGGAGAACCTGTAGTCGAGCTGCCTGTATATAAACGCTGGAATTTGCAATGTTAACCTCCAGAGGGCTGAACTGACAATTACAGTGGACGAACTTGGAAGTTTTGCGTAACACATAAATTTTCGCAAAGAAATTTGAAGCATTCGACGGGAATCAATTGGAAGAAATGCCGGCCCTCTAAAAGTTAAACCAGCGGCGCGCCAGTTCAGACAGCATTCGATGGACTGGTTTTCCGTTCGGACGCTATTGATCAACGACCTTGTCGGCGAGCAAATGCTCGACGCGTTCGCCGACAACGATGGTTATCGCGGGGCGAGATTTTTGCAGAGAAGACAAGAGTTTGCTGGCTGCGAGCAGTCCCCGGATCGGTTCCGCTTTAAATTGCAGCAGCCGGTACGGCGAAACGATCAAGGGTCCGCGGCGCTCGTTTACTTCGTGTATTTGTCCTCTGCTTCTCCTTCGGATTGTTCGCAGTAGTATCGTCGTTTTCATGGCCCAGTTGCGAGTTCTAACGATCCTGCTGCTTTGGCATCGTTCTTTCATCTTCGCGAGAGAACTTTGTCCGTTCGCAGCGCGCAAATGCGTGCTCGTCCCAAATCAGGATCTAGCAGCATCAATGTAATTTTCCTCAAAGTTTAACATAAATATTTGCAAGGTCCAAACGACTGTAAACTCGAAACACTCGGCAGCAGAAGTTGTTCCAATAATTCGTTTCGTTCTCGACCGATGTACACAATATGACGATGGATAACTACCTGTGCGATAGCAATTAATAAAATATTATGTGTTTAAAAGATTCATGTTGTCCAGCAACATCAAGCGTGCAAATTACGAAATGAATTTTTAGAATAACCTAATAGTAGGTACAGTGGTTTCCCTATATATGTCGCCAAGGCCTGGATGATAAACGTCGCGGAATTATCCCCACTACCGAGGTAAAGAAAACACACGGCGCTCTGGCAAGACCCGTGTTGTTGAATTCACTGTACTCTTATTTTCCATTGTATCGAAGTGCCTTCTTATGATTACGTATAAGTTACGAAAGATAATCTTTACTTTATTCATTCTTTAATTGATACATTATAAAATGGCCGGGTTGAAAATACATTGCAGAAACAGTTTAAGTCGATACTTCCAATTTCGTTCTCGAGAAAGAGACACCTTGAAGCAACGGAAGTCAGTGTTTGAAAATGATTGGAGAACAGCATCAAAGATTGATAAACCCATTCGCCCTGAAATTAGTTTTGCGCAATTTATTATTGCGTACAAATAGAGACCGCAAAAGCGACGTTGTTAAACTGTCGTGAAATTTGCGTCACTGTGGAACGCTGGGAATCCTGTGTGCGGGTTCGTGCGAGCAAACAACACCGCGAGATAATGGCGGTAAACGGTGACGATCTGCGATCGCGAGAAAGCTAGCGCCAAGCAAGAAAGATAAATCTGCAGTTTCAATCTGTCTGGAGAGCGACGGGGGAAAACCCGAGGCGAGCTCTTCGATCCCTGTTAGCTTTTTATCTGGTTTCCGGCCGAGTCCACGTTTCTGCTTTTTGAACACGATACAAATCGCGGTTCCGCTGATTTATCACCGAAATCCTGACTCCGGTCGAACGTGCGAGCTCGCGCGCCGTTGCTAAATTAACCATTTCGACGAGGCGCCAGCCGAAAATGGCCGACACTCGACTACCTCCGAAAGAACGCGTTTCGCAGCCGCATTCTCGAAAACCACACCGAACATCGTATTATGGTACAATCAGCGTTCCGTTTCGCGTCAAAACATTACACCAAACGAACGGGTGCTCGTTCGCATCGTCCGCTTCGAGAAAAATCAAGCCCGAACGACCATGCACGGTGAATTATTCGTCGCAGCCCGCTCGATTTTATAAACAAACGACGAACGTTCGGCTCATATTTGTTATAATAACATTTCGCGTAATCGAATTCTCAAATATTGTCCTGTGCCTGTACGTTCGAATTCCCTGTCGATAAAAATCCACCGAAGCTTGCGCGCGTCGAAAATCATTCACGAATGTCACGCTTTTTTCTCGAACACACGGTTTCCGTTAGCTTTTAACTGCAGAAGAGAACAGTGAATTCTCTCTATATATGTCGCCGAGGCATGGCCGATAATGTCGCGGAATTATCCCCACCATCGCGAGGTATACCTCGCGAGGGGCTAAGGAGCTCGAGAGTGTAAGAGTGGATCAAAGAACAGTATCTCCTGGCCGATATATGTCCGTGGCTAGACCCACGGTTTTTCACATATATCGAGTAAACACTGTAGTTCTTTGATGACCGAAGACGACTAGCCGCAATGATTAAACGACGATTAAAATTTTGTATATTGTGCACAATAAAAGATTGGCATATATCTGTGCAATTCCACGATGAAACGTTAGCATTGCAGGTTACAATACCCGCCAAGGATTTTAGAATTCGGAACATTTACAGACGCACAACGAACCCTGGAAGTATAGTACGGCAGTTCTGGCATGAAACGTTGAAACGTTGTCTTTTTCCATTCGAACAGAAACTTTGAAATCGTGGTTGTCCAGCATGAGTCCTAGAATCGTGGCTTTAGCAATTCCGTCTAGAAATATTGGAATTGTATCGGAAAATTCAGAATTGCACCTCTTTGCAATTCCACGGTGAACCTTAAAAAGTGATCCTTTTGCGACCGCAACGCATGCGGTGGAATGGTGCTCGTGGCAATTCCAGTAATCAATATTATAATCGCGATTGTTTGCAGTTCCAGTGCTGAGTCACAGAATTGTTGCCCTCGCAATTCCACGACGAACCTTGAAAATGTAATTCAGCGCAATTCTGTCAGGAATTATAGAACCGTGATCCTCGGAATCGTTACTCTTTGCAATTCCATTCGGATACATTGAGATTGTATGGTTTTGCTGTCGCATCGGCAAACGCGGAATCGTATTTCATCGGAATTCCATCGTAAACTTCGTAACCGAGCTTCCTATGGAAAAAGCTCGTGGTCCTACGTGACAGTACGGAGAACTGCATAGAACACGCGTCGATCGTTCGTCACTATCTGATTTTTTAAGAGTCCGTAAGTCGGTCAGCGTTCCAATCGCGCCGGGCGGCGTGGGCTCGGCGTGCGGGCAATAGCGTAAAAGCCAGAGTAGATCGGATCGAAACGTATTTCCGGGCGTTCGCGAACGCTCGCGATGAATAAAAACACGATGTTCGTAGCTCGCGAAGGAGTCGTGGAAATGGTATTATATCGTATCGACGCACCCACGGGCTACGGGCTACCGTCAACGGGATGGAACGTTCGATCGAAACAGCGTGGCGTCGGCTCGGGTTCTTTCCTCCTTTTACGGATACTTCCCGGCAGAATCCCATTTAGGTTCGTCGATATATCGGGCGCGTGTCGCTCGCGTGTGCGACCAACGCAACGCAGCGAAACAAAAAGGCAAGCGCGCTGTCACGCTGTCAGGTTCGACGCAACCGAGGAACGGGGACACGCGAAAACTGAATTTTTCAGCTGGCACACGGCGCGGCAGCAGGTAAACACGAAGAGAAAAAAAGGCGGATCGCGAGGAGACCCAGCCAGTGTTTTCTTGCCGACTCTCGTCTCTTTATCTCTCTTTCTCTTGAACGAATGTATCGCGTTTCAGTCGGTGAAGGAAATACTGGCTGAGGACGGGAGAGGAGAAGAGTGGATGAAAAAATTAGACCGGGAGAGAAAAGAAATAAAGGACGGAAAGTATCAATGAGAGGGTGAGAAAGGAGGAGGCAGGAGTGAAAGGAAGAATGAGTGAGAGAGAGTGAAAGCGAAAAGAAAGAAAATGTAAAGGGAACGGGATCCCTATGTAACCCGTAAGGGAACATTAAATATATACGTATCGCGTTTCAGTCAGAATCTACGCGAAATTGAAGCCATTCATGCAAAGCTGCTCGCCCGCGTCCGATGAAATCCTATTTCTTCCGCGTGGCGCACGGTCGATCGAGTTTTTCTTTGATCGGCCAGACATACCGCGACATTCTTTCCGCGCTTCCGAAGGAGAAAGCGAATACAGTGAATTCTCGATGTATATGTCAACAACGCGGGTCGTGGCAGCATCGTGTAATGTTTACACTCCCCGGCGTCAGAGGCCTCTCGAGCTTCGTCGCCCCTCGCAAACCCCGCGGTAGTGGGGATATAATTCTGCGACGTTTATCATCCAGGCCTCGGCGGCATATATAGGGTGTGCCAGGTTTTAATGTTCAAACCTTGTCAATATATTCTATGGCACTCAATAAGAAAGAAATGTTATGTAAACGTAGGTCACATAGAGCTTTATTAAAAAGTTATAACAAAAATACGAAATACAAGTAATATAGAAATACTAACCGACTGGCCTAACCAACTTACTAATAGCTATTACTGGCGAAAATTACTTTCAATCTTAAGTGACCTCGGATAGTAAACACAGCTTACATAAACACACTGAATGTAAATATTGCTGATGTATTTGAGCCAATGCTCGCAATAACAGCACAAGTCGGTTAGTATTCCTATATTACTTGTATTCCGAATTGTTGTTACAATTTTTTAATAAAGCTCCATGTAACTTATGTTTACATAACATTTTTTTCTTATTTAGTGCCATAGAATATTGTGACAAAGTTTGAACATTAAAACCTGGGACACCCTGTATAGGATGTTCGCGATCATTTGTACCAACGTATTTTTCGTAAAAAGTAAACATTAGAAAAAAACCGAAGAGGAGGCAGTTGTAGCAATTTTTTGTATTTTTAATATTTTTCTAGAAACAAAGGTGACATTCATTTTTTTAAATGGAGTGCTACATATTTGTTTACGTCATATGGAAACGGACATTGAGACGGGTTCAACCATGTAGTATACTATGGTCTTCAGGGTCATGCATGGGCAGAAGTAAAAGAAATAGATTTAACATTTCGTAGTATTGTATTTACTAGTATATTTACTAGCTTCTCGTTCTTCTGAAAATCAGACTTGAAATGCCCCGGACGAGGAACTCTCCTCTCCTCTCTTGTACCGGATGTTATTTAGGTAACAAAGCAATGCCTCCGCGGAAGAACGTTGACAGAATGCTCTCTCTGTGGGTCAAGCTTTCCTCCAAAGTCTCTCGTTCGAAGGATTCTCCCGCTCGTGGATGCGACTGTAGATTCCCGGAAACAAAGCTGACATATTCCCAAGCTGTTAAGCACAATCGCAACAATCGTTTCCGCGCTGACCTCTCCCAGTATGAAAATACGCCATTAACCTTTTTATCGGTCAAGTTCGCCGTAGACGTTCCACGAAAATGGCTCCTTCATGCTATTTTCGCGAAATCCCGCGGGAAAAAACTGACTATACGTCCACCTACAACAAACGAACCGAAAAAGAAGCGAGACTATAATTCCGTTCAGTATTGTACAACGGCTGAAAAATTCAGTTAAATCTACCGTGTCGGATCTACTGTTTTACCGGAACAATTGCGTATGGTATGACGGCTTATTGGCTTTCAAAATTGGCTACATGGTTCTCTGAATGCCTACGATGGTATTCCACACGTTCGCGTTGCGTTGGATGCGTAACAATTTTACAAGCCTGTAGTGCGTTATTTACTTTGAGTTTGAAATTTTTGTCTGTTCGCCATCGCGTTTGTTATCTGTTTCGCAATGTCACGCCAGGTTTCACGATCGCATTACTAACTCCTTTAACACTAGATTTACGGGACCAATTCTAATATTCTAAGGATATTTATTCTGAATATTTATTCTAAAAAGGATTCTAATATCTTTAATTCACGAATATTGAGATTGCAAACATGGATCCATGAGGAATTATTTCACAAATTGATTTCTCTAGGTATATATTATTTAAAAAATGGCTTCAGATTTTGATAGATATATCCATGTTATTTTTATAAGGAAATGTAAAATAGTCATTTTTAGTGCTCCGTAAACCTAGTGTTAATCTACTAAAATAGTGGAACAACGGGAAACGCTTTTATAATTGCTTCAACTAAGAGGTACTCATTTCTCTCGTACATCTGATGAACAAGTAGGTGGATAAATGTCTCGTTCGCGCAACACCGGATTCAATTGTTTAACGAGCAAATAAAGTAGATAGACAAATAGTCGATTTCAATTGTAAATATAGCGAACGAATAGGTGGATAAATTTCATGTTTTTTTTTTCGGCACCGACTTCAATTCTATATCGAGCAAATATGTAAATGGGACATTTTCATATTTTCGCGGCGCAAGCACGAATTCGACGGAGCATCCGCGAACACGGTTTTCCACCGGCGAAATTGAACTTAATAACCCAATATTGCGATCGAGCGAAAAATACGAGAGTTCCGGGAAAGATTCAGATCCGACGGGGTTAATAAAAGTCGTTACAAAATCTCGTTACCTTTACGGTGGCCCACACCCGCGAGCCGTGCGCTCGCCTCTTGGTAAATAGACATAACTTTGGATCTTCGCAGCATACAGTTTGCAAGAACTCGCGGCAACAATCCGAGTTTTCCCGCGGTATATGCTAATTTATCCGTCTACTCGTTTAAGCGGCTCGAAAACTTCAAGTGATTTTCAATCAACCTTTGCACGAGCGTGATCGTAATTGTTAATTATAGCGAACCCGCGATAAACTCTCGCAAGTTGCAGAACCACGCGCGCGCGCTCTTTCGCCCCGACAAGGAATAATGGAAAAACTTTCCGGCCCTAAATTGCAATGTTATCGCGGGTGAGGCGGGGGGTGTGGAGGGATGCGTTTCCGACAAAAATATCGTTAACAACAAGCCGACCGCGATTCATCCGGACGGAGTTTCCATTCTGCGAAATGCTCCGCCGAAACAATTGAAATGAAATACTAGCCGGCGGAGAGAGTGGTTGAGGGCGCAAATGTAATCCGATTGCGCCCCCGGCGAGTGAAACGTAACTGTCAATTCGGATGTGCTCTATTTCCTAGGATCGTTGATTACAGTTTATCGGGCTCGCCTAAAGCACGATTATAGCTCGATGCTGATTAACCAAATCACGGGAACGGGCCTCGTAATCGAATCCACTATTACATTTTAATCGTCCTCGAACGTCACTTTGGCCGACTCTGACCGACGCTGTCTCTGTCAATCATCGTTTGATCGAATCGTCGAAACGTCTGCTGAAATCATTACTCGCACGTCACGTTTGCTGCAACATGATATTTTGGATGTTTAAATCAGTCCTCCGACGATTACGCTCGTCGTTCGACAGCGGATTCTACCCGTTTACGACAGAATTTACTTTATTCAATTTTGGGATAATTATGGTCAATTCGGATTAAAATTTAGGAAAATTATGGTATTTCAAATTTTTTATTTGCAATTATTAAGATTCTGAAGATCCATCCATGAGAAATTATTCAAAAAATTTGTTTCTTCGCGTATATTTTGTTAAAAAAAAAGGCTAAAAATGTGGGCAGCACGTTCTTGTTACTTTTATAAAGTAACGTAGTGTAAGTAGTAGCAAGATAGTGTAAGTAGTGTAAGATAGTCACTTTTAGTGCTCCGTAAACCCAGTGTTAAGAAAGAGAATAAATTTCTCATTTGCTCCAGTTTGTTGCAATTCCGGTGGCAAAATTTGTATTTTTCATAAATATCCGCTGTCTAGTCACGATTTCGATTATTTCAGATCAAACGCATTCGGCCAGGGGTAGCGATTGAAATTTTCGTAGTCGTGCGAACAAAAGAATTCTCTCCGGCCGAAAGCAATTCACATCGGCCCGCATTATTTCTCGTTGTTGTTGTTTCGTTTAAGATAATGACGACAAGGCGCAAACCAGCCGGAACGGAATCGGACAGAATTTCCGGTGGCATCGGAAAACGACGCGACGCGACGCCGCGATAGAACAGGTTCCGGTCGGTTCTATCGAGGCTCCCGCCACCAACCATTACAGATAAAAGTAGCTGCTGGTAAATTGTTGTTTCGATTGGCCTGCGAACGGCCCGCCATTATTTTCCATCCCCGCAATCTCTGCGGTCTTTCCACGGCTCCTCTGTTTTTCTTCTGCCGCAACGTGTGGCGATTTATTCGCAATTAAACTGCTTAAGAACTAGTATTCGCCCTAACCATAAATCTGCCATTTAGGCTACAGCACCTCATCATTTCAGTGCGGACTTTTACAGAAAATCTAAATTGCCTGCATTAATTGCAAGATACCAGAGCTATGTAGTAGACATTAATTTCTTCGTATAATAATTTTATTGAGTTGGAAACCGTATATCTAAATTCTTGAATTCTTGTTATCTTCTTACTATTTTAAATTGTGCCTATTCATTTTTAAATCCGCAATCTAATAATAACGTTACTTGCATATACGTATAATTCAATTATCCAGGATGAAAAACGTGAATTCTACCAACAATCGTGCTCGAATATCCATCATAAGACCACAATTAGACAGAGTGGTGCCGCAATGAAAGAAACATTTCTGATTCCGTAGAAATCGAAGTGCATCGGACAACGAAGGGTCACCGAAGGTCGAAAAAGGCTGTTCGTCGAGCAAGAACCGGGCGTGTCCTCTCCGCTGAAATCAATCTATCCCATCCAACGGGTGCAACGTACGGCTGGCACGTACCATACACACAGTCATTATACTTAGTGTTTTCGCGGACAGCCGAGTTGCTGGAAAGTTCGACAGGACAGAAGAGAGCGTGCAGAATAGACACGCGATCGCCCGTAAAATTTTCGCACGCGATAGTCTCTAGCCGTGGACTTGATCCCGAAGAGCCGCCCGAGAATCTCCCGGGACTCCAGGCGAACATAATCAGCGGCTGTCACGAAGAAAACCGCGTTACCGAGTGGAGATGCCTGAAACGAATCAGCCACGATTAAGCTGCGCCTATACTGCGATGCGATCTTTCATCCAGATTTCGATGCGAATTAATACTGATCGCCTTGCCAGACACTTGATACCGACACGTACAGGTCGTCCGACTTGTTTCAATGGGTCTGAACGTTTCTTGCGAGAACGTATTCGGTCACGCGCTCTTACCACTTTCACTGCCAAACAGAAAATCTCAAAAATTCCATGAAATCAAAGTAAGTTATTTAATGAAATAAAAATTGAAAAAATTAGGTGTATGATCTTGAGTAGTCCGCCAACTTTCTCGCATTTTACAGATCCTAATCGGCACAATGAGTATATTAACGTGAAAATTCATTTTAAAACCTGGACAAATAATTCCGCAGTCAATGTGTTCAAAACGGATACGAATGATCTTGCCATCTGGTGAAAAATAATATTGAAAGAAAATTCACTATCGTCGGATGGACTCCTTAGAATAACATAACTTTGTCCGAAACAATGTTTCCTCTATACAGTAAAGTCTTGATCTAAACCCATCCCCCGAATGTGCTTTTGATTGATAGTGTGGAGCTACTATTTTTTTTTTTTTTTTGTGACCGCGTCGACCGCGCTGGACGTAGAAAAGGACAGCGCGTGTAAACACGGACCGAACCTAGAAAAGGCCAGTGCATGTAAACACGGACCGTGCGGCCGAAGGCGCACCACGTACTGTCAATTAAACTACTAAATATAGTTCAAATTATATCGCGTTTAGTGTCATTTCAATCACAAAAAAGACACAAGCAAGTTGGTGAAAGACCCATAAGAAAATAATGAAAAATAAAGAAGTTTTGTAATTGGATTAGTAGTGGTTCACAGCGATATACCCGATTCTTGGACCCCCGCGTGGTATGCCCCCCAGTGGAGGGGATAGACGAATTAGCTAAGATCGTATGGCTGCGTTCGGCTTAGATCAAGACTGTACTGTACTATATTTACTTTTATATACAGCGTGTTCCACGAACTCTGTCCGCTTGAACATCTTGGTTATTTCAAACGAGAAAATGTTACTTACAGAAGTTTTAGGGTTTAAGAAACTACATAATATAGTATAAATGACATTGTAACCAGTGGAGGCGTAGAGAAGATATAGAAGTGACCCATCACGGGGTATACCTCGAGGTAGTGGGGATAATTCCGCGACGTTTATCATCCAGGCCTTGGCGACATACAGTGTGTCCCACAAACTGTGTCCACTTGAATATCATGGTTATTTCAAACAATACGAGAAAATGGTACTTACAGAAGTTGTAGGGTTTAAGAAACTACATAATATAAATGATATTCTTGCAAGTGGAGGCGTAGAGAGGATATAGAGGTCACCTTTGGTTTTTTACATGGAATGTCCAATTTTTTATGCTCGATTTCGATAGATCTATCTCCTCTGCGCCTCCACTTGTAAGAATTATCATTTATACCAAATTATGTAGTTTCTTAAACCCGACAACTTCTGTAAGTAACATTTTCTCGTATTGTTTGAAATAATCAAGATATTCAAGTGGACAGAGCTCGTGGGACACACTGTTTACGCTGAATATGAAAATTTAGATGCTTGAAAACAATCTGAGCATATAACTGGCTAGAACACGCTGCCGTGAAATCAGTTCAGTCGCATTTTAAACGCGTCGAACGAACTCGGATGACCTGCACGTGTCCTCCACCGGACTTGCATTAAACCGCGGCAAAATTGTCCACAGGATCAAAAGTCGCGTCCGGCGCAACCACACCCTTATCCAGCACCGAAATAGCAGGACGAAACGCAGGAGTGGCTGCTCGCCGACAACCGACAACCAACAACCGACAAGCGACGCCGAGGTTCTGACGTCTCGGTGGAAGAAGCCCGACACCTGCTGCCGCGCCGGTGACAAATTGCCCGAATATATACCGGCAAATACACTCGGTGTCTTACAGCGGACGTCCTGAACGAGAGAGAGAGAGAGAGAGAGAGAGAGAGAGAGAGAGAGGGAGAGAGAGAGAGAGCCAGCACCGAGAGCACCCCCGGTAAAAAGAAATCGAGCTTGTTGAATAACGGTTTCTTTTCCCTCGCTGAGAAATTCCGTGCCGGGTCTCCCGCTCTGTCGGAACCATTCCCGCGTCAGATCGCATAGAATTATAGTCATCGAGTTTCTTCGGGCTCGCCGGCGTTCTGGACTTGTCGTTTGTCTTGAGAAATTTCGACGATTTTACGGCATCATTGTTCGGTTGAAATGGTTCGCGAATTATTGATCATCAAAGTTTAACGCCAGACGTATTGGATGAATTGATTACATTCGATGGGGGGGCAGGATACTATCGTTAAATGACCTTCGCTTGTAGCCATGTTTGAGGCTGAGAGAATTCTCTTTTTACACGTCAGAAGAATTGAAAAATAAATGATAATTGTAAAAAAACTGTCGGTCTACTTGGTGAAGGTTGCTCCACAACCTGAGACAAAAAAGAATCGGTGCACTATGCAGCAAGTTCTGTGCAGTTTGACATGCAACTGTAACCGCTGTTCGTTTATTAACGAATCGTTCCGACCGAAATAAATTCAACGACCACACTTTATCCGGACCACAGAGGGCTCGCTCGCTGTCCACTTGCCCTGAATTTCTTTGACGAGAATATGTGCTTGATGACGCGAAACGTAGCGAGTCGATCCGAAGCGAACACTGTGTTCCTCAACATTTAAAATAAAATCGATCTCGCGGGAACGATTAAGGGAAACAGGTACCGCGGAAAAATGAGTTTTAGCGGAAGAACGCCGGGGCCACGGGGCCACGGTTTCTTCTTTTCTCATTTCCAGATGCTCGGCGTTCACGGCCCGTGAAAAATGCCCGGGAAAAGTTGCGGAAAACTAACCCGAAACAATGATTATTAGGGTGTAGGCGGAACGGTTTCGGTGGTACATAACTTCTGCTCGTTGAATTATGTTAAGGAAGGCTGGCAATGTTTACGGTACCCGCGAAATTCTGTTCCAAGCTCCCTCGCAGCAGCCGCCCTCCTCCGGGAATAAAGTTATTTAATTAAAACGAACCGATTTTAGTTTCGAGTAGATTAATTTCCGTGCAGCTGATAACGGAGTTTCAACGCCGAACGCCAAACGCTTCCAGCGTCGATAAATGAAACTGGGCTCAGCGATTTCTTACGATTTCCATCTGAATCGCTATCTTCGAGAGGCGAAACTGATCTATGAAATGCAACCGATCGATTTATCGACTGGTCCGTCTCTGTGAACAATCTCGAACGCTCCAATACATGCAATCGATAATCTTTTGACATATACGCGTCGAGGATTTTCTCCAAAATGAAATATGACGGAGTAGGTTTTGTTGATATTGAATTTTTTTGTATATATTATTCCGGTTTGAATTGTTAAAGTTTTTAGGTAGTTTGTATAAAAGCGGGATGTACGGATTCATGAATTTTTATTTTGAAAGCTACCCCGTCGGATCGAGTTGATCCTTTTTTATATTGATCTGGAATGTACGGCCTGTTGAATAATATATTTCTTGTTGGTTTTCAATTTATTTATAAATTATTCGCGTTTGAGTTGTGAAAGTTTTTAGCTAGTTTGTATGAAAGCAGGATGTATGGATTCATGAATTATTATTTTGGATGCTGCCTTGTCGGTTCCAGTTGATTTTTTTTTATCTGGAATGAGTGGCGCGTTGAATAATACTCGTTTTTAATTAAAAAATGCTGATTTTTCGAGTTTTGCAATTTTAGCTGCCTTTTACGAAAACAAGGTGTATCAACGAGTTTCTTTATCTTTTTGGATCCTGCTAACAGCGTGCTTGCTATCACAATTTAACCCTCCGTATACTATGCCGGAGTCATTCGTGACCCGTCGATACTTCGTTCCGATGTAAGACGACGCTTTTTACTTCGAAATAAGAAAATCGCTATCCCCTTCTTCTTCTTCATCCGAGATACGACGAAATCCGGTCCCGAGTCATCGCCTTATATCGAAAGAGAACTGTAGTGAAATTCGGCGTGGGTCAGAAATGACTCCGGCATAGAACACGCAGGAGAGTCCAGGAGGAGGGTTAAGCGGAAGTCTGTGTCACCGTTGTCAGAAGCTGATCGGTCCAGCTCAAGATCTAGCCGAAGAAGAAGATCCAGGGGAAACTTTCGAGAACATGCTGTGGAAAGCGAGGGGACGAGCCGAGCAATAACATCGGACGTTGGAAATTAGACCTGGCAGTTGAAAGGGATGATAAGCGAAAGATCAGTGGGTAAAATGTAGAGAGGGGGAGAGAGAGAGAGAGAGAGAGAGAGAGAGAGAGAGGGAGGAAGGCGAAAGGTGTAACGGCGTCTCGAAAACGGTGAAACTGCAGAAACCAGTCGGGGAAGTCGTCGGTAACCTTTGAATTGCTCAAGATTACGTTTTGCAGGGAGCGCAGTTTCTCCGGTTCCGTGGGCTTGATAAATGCTTGGTGGAAAAAAACGAAGCCGGGACCTTTAATTTTTCACTGGCGCGGAAAAGAAGGAGGTTGCTCCGAATAACGCCGCGCCGGTATACGACTCCTGAGAGTAGTCGTGTGCGATGCCCCGAACCTCGAACCTCGAACCTCGAACCTCGAACAAGAAACCGTCACGGATGAGAAAAATTCTCACGATTCTTATAAATCCCGCTAACGACCGAGCATCGATTTCACCCTCGTTTCCCATACGGGGACCCGCTTCCCAAAGAACATGCTGATTTTTCATCGAACAAACCGCCGTCTGCTAAATCGTAACCCATCGCGCAATAACGCACCGACCACCCTCTCGGTCTCATTGTCACATCCCCGGCCACTTTTTCCACTTTACCCTTCATTGAATCGACCGATCCATCCGATCCTTCCGATCCTCTGCTCCTCCAGAGCAGATCTTAAAATCGTACAATCTCTGGCGACGAAATCGAATGAAACGACGGCAACAACAAAAAAGACCATTGTTCTACGAAAAATTATCTTGACTTTCCAGCGAAAAATATTCTCATATAAGGACGAAAAACGATTTTTCGCTTAATATTGCCGGTAACGTGGTCACTCTGCCTTATCGTGAATTACGGAGACTTGGCTCTTAATTTGTATTGTATTTTTAGATAGAGAAAATTTCTATTTTGCATAAAGATCCGCAGTCTGGTAGTAACAGTGATGGTGTCCGTGTCCGATCGGATCGCGCCTTCGCAGTTTTGAAGTGGGGCAGGAGGCGTCCCGGCAAGTATCTGGACGAGATCGATCGATTTAATTGAACGTCGAACCGAACGAAATTTGTTCCGGCGAGCGTCAGGAAACGACTCGGAAGTCGCATAATCGGGGCCCGTCTCTCCGAGGTTCGTGCCGACGAGGCGCCGAAGGAAATACGGAAATTCGGAAATTCGGCAATTCGGAAGGTCGTTGATTAACGGCCGGGAAATAGGGGAGGACGCGTGCACGATCAGTCGTTGCGCACGCGATTCTAGATTCGCCTGTAATCGGACGCAGGTGTAGGACAAACAGCTTCTGATCGAGCGTCATTAGCGAAATTATTGGTTCATTGGAGACTCGATGACGCGGAGCCACCCGTGCCGAGATTCCACTCGAAAACGATTCCGACGTGGAACTGTGATGCATAGAATTTCGCTCTTGAATACTGAACGTCGCGCGTTACCATCCAATATCCAACACGGCCCCATCTCGCCGATTATTCAAAAAATGACTATTTTTCTTTTTATTAACTTAAACCTGGAATTTTTGGGAATTTGATGATATGTGGAAAAGAAGCCATTTTTGCAAATTGGATAAGGTGAGTGATTCAATCCAGGGTCGAGATGACCTGGAGGAAAACCTGGAATTTTTGGTAATTTGATGACCATTTATTAACTTGTATCGCTCAAATAATTGGCACCACTCAAATTTTATAATGTTTCAGACCTTTGATACGATTTCAGAGAATACAGGCTGTCCCGAATTTAAATGGCAAAACTTCAGGAGCGTGTAGGGGACCGGAAAATTAAGACAAAAAGTCTTTTCGGGATTTGCTCGTTTTTGCTTCGTTTTGGAGAAAATCACAAAAATTCAATATCTCGTCCGTTGCTCTCTTGAGTTGTTGTATACACTTGTATTTGTGATTGTTTTGACAGTGTTGTGTGAGCTGTGACAGTGAGATATGTAAACACTTGGTGTTATCCTTTACATTCTTTCGTTTGTTTACATTCTTACTTTCGTCTATGATCGTCGCAAAATTTGCAACGTCACAAGGTTATCTGTCTGCAGATTTTCAACTGAAATAAAAATTGACCGCGTTAATTGCAAGATACACATGCCATTACCCGGGTGCATTATAAATTTAACCCTTTGCACTCGAAGCCATTTTAACTCCAAAACGAAATATTTTTTCCGACCTAGAATATTTCCATTCTATATATATTTTTTCATGCTATACATACGAAAATGGTGCAATTTACTCGTACAGTACTGAAATGTTTAGTAATTTATTAAATATAAATAAATGTAATACTGTAAACAATATTTTGAATAATGATACAATGAATTAAGATAAATGAATTAAGGGTTAAAAATACGATCCAGGATGCTATGCTGTTACGTGGACTTTGGTCGCACGCTACAATCATTGCGTTTTTAATTCTGGCTATTTTCTATGGGATTTTTGTCGGCCATTTGATTCAGCAACTTGTTCGAACGACAGCATTATCCTGCTGAATCGTCCGCTAGAATTACGATCGCAACGAGTCACATCTTGCTCATGCACAAAGGCGAGCAAGAAACGAGCATAAATAGTTGGAAGTAAAAATAATTTCACATAGATGGAATAGCATGTGGAATGGCAGTGTGTCTGCGGGATATGACGGCGGATGCTCCCGGTCGGTTTCGCGTCCATCTGCCAGATTTACGACGTTATTACGAGCAATAACCGTTGATCCGTATCTGGCGGTACTCCAGGCCGCATTATGTTTGCCGTTGTATCAATATCTTCGCGCGATAGTCGGTTAAACACGCTCGTTAGAAACGGACCACCGTCTTGGTGACTAGATTGCAGCACGCGACTCGGTATCGCCCATCTGCCATATCTCCGTTCGATCGAAGACGCCACCGCGACGCCCGGCGTCGTCTTACCATCGGCTCGGCCTACTAATTAATTATGTACACTCTGCAATTAGTCTCGGAGCGGGCTCCCCCTCCTCGGCCCCTCGTCCCTCGGCAATCAAGTTTGCCTTTCGTAATTTCAACCCTCGTCGTGATTGAAGAGGATATTCGTCGGATGTCTCGGCGCACCTGGACGTCCCGCTCCATCGGACGCCAATTACCACTGACATAACCTCGTGGCCACTGATTGCGACCGACCAGTTCACCGTTTCGATCCTGCGCGCCACGAACACGAATTTTTCTTTTCCCTTTTTTCTTTCTTCGGCGGTGCATATCGAAAAGGTGTCTGTCGAAAATTTTGAAAGCGTTTCTGGAATTGTATTGAGGCTATCAGACCTATCGAGGGAGGAAATAAATTTTTACTTTGCTCCGGACAATTTTTATTTCGCGCGAAGAGCCGCACTAATTGAGTTCCAGTTAATGATGCTTTTTAATAAAAATCGTTAGGATAGCTGTAGTTCTTTTTTTTTTTTTTTTGGTTGGTCGGATAGAGCGTCGATGTTTTTGTAATTTTCCGTCTAATACCCGGCAGTCAGTTTTCGTTCGACTTTTGATGGACCGTTTCGCGAAGGCCGTTTAATATACGAGGAGAAAACATACGTTATCCGGAGAGCGAGTTTCGAGCGTCAGAAAGTCAGGGCAAAGTTCAAAACAGAATCAGTGGAACAATCCAGCAGACGGGCACGAAACTAGTTTCACCCACTTCGTCTGGGAAAATTTTGCAAGAACCAACTTCGAATACGTGTTACGGTAAGAACCTTTTAGAGGGCTCGTCGAGCCCGAATACCTTCGCCGAAAATACCTGCTCGAGCAAACACTTTCCGCGTTAAACTTCCAGTCATCGATTCTTAGGATCTTATTAAACCCTTGCCTAGCAATATCGAATCAGGACTTTAGCATTTGAACGTTCCTTTTACCTAGAAAATTTCTTCCAGTTCAAATCAAAGAAAAATCTCTTATATTCCAAATACTAGCAGAAATGATCAAGAATCTGCGCTCTTTTGGTGAAATTCTTCGGAAAATTGTTACCTTTTTTCGTACTTGTAGATCTTCGCGGTTTTGATACGAAAATTCATACTCTTTCAATTCCTATGCGTAGTTTACGAGAAAAATCGAGTTCGGATACAAATTTTCAACTCTGAGCACGTTGTGTGCTTTCACACTAATAATAATACAGTTCTAACTGTCATGGTCGTGTTGTATAAGCTCTCCCGAATAAGATGAAGTAATTGAATATTATATTGTTAGTGTGCAATTCAAGTAACAAAAGACACTCAAGTTCGCCCATTTTCCGGACCATTTTCAATTTAACCTTACGACTCCTGCGAGTTCTGACCCACGCCGATATTTCACTAGTAAAGTTTTATCCCGATATAAGACGATGGCTCGGGACCGGTTTTCGTCGTATTTTGGATCAGGGTATCTATGCGACTTGTTGAGAATTACATCGTAACAGATACAGACGGCACAGCATACAGAGGGTTTCGAAAGTACTTAAGAAGGAATCCAATTTCTCTATATATGTCGCCAAGGCCTGGATGGTAAACGTCGCGGAATTATCCCCACTACCGCGGGAAGCTTGAGAGGTCTCAGACGCCGAGGAGCGGCTACACGGCTCGGGTATGTCTCCTGGACGATATATGTCGCTGGCAGGACCCGCGTTGTTGACATATATCGAGACTTTACTGTACTTCGCGCGAAAGAATGACTGCGATGCTCGTCAGTGTTCTTTGACTGATAACAAAGAGTAATATAATAAAGAATTTTTCATTCGAATAATTACGGTCTGCAGAAGAAAGCAAGGGGGACAAAAGTGCCAAAATCAACGATAAATCTTGGCTCTCGCTTTTTGCTACGTTAAATAAATTACCTGAACGTCGCGGTATTTCCGCGTAGGATCACCGGACAGCGAGTCAAAGAAACAAAAGAGCGGCGGGGCTGAAAACCCGCAGAAGAAAGCAGCTTCGGAATGTGTTTCGCGAGCGAGAGATCGCAATAAATGGCCCCGCGAGTTTCTCTGTATCGTGGATATTGCATCGGCGACGCGCTGCACCCGAAGCAAAATACGCGGACAGAAGATTTTTGGCTCCGGATAGCGAGCTTTCTTTGCGAAAGAGAAGCATGATACATCGAGTCCGTTCGATCTCTGCGCCGTATCGCGCCGCTCCAATGGAATTAGATGGGATCTATCCCGGGCCCTGGCGTAAATAGATCTAAGGGTCTCGAATCTCGAGCCGAGAAAAACCGGCTTTGCTTTGACGATTCGTTTGCTCTTTCATAGAAAATGGAAGCGACCGGCTCTCCTCCAGTCGATCCTGTGATTTATCGCGGGCGAACGAACGACAAGCGATGCCCGATCGATGTGCCGGATAAGGGCTCGGTTGTGCTCGAGAAACGAAAGAAACAGTTATCTTTCGTTTTTCGAAAAATTCCGCTAACAGTGGAGTTCGAGACTTTTCGATCGATCGGTTGCGATTGGAGACGCAGAAGCTTCGAATCGATTCGTTGATCGACACATAGATCTTGCGTTAAAGGCTGCCAGTATAACCTCTTCGCTAAAAATAATCGATCTTAACGAGTAGATTGCGGACTTTCATGCGAAGCGAAAATTTTCTAAGTCACCCGCAAGAAATGGAAGTTCGATGAAAACGCATTTCTACTTCCGATTACTTGAACAAACGGATAATAATGTAACAACGTTCTTTCGTATGAAATTTTTTTTAAGTATGAACTGACGAATATGATTTTTGGAAGATACGGACGCCGCCATTTTATTACAGGGCTGTAAAAAGAAATTATACTTTTTAGAATATTTTGAACAGAGGCTGCTTTACCGAAAACTCTAAAAGGATACGTGTTTCCTCT
Organism: Halictus rubicundus; assembly: GCF_050948215.1. NCBI lineage: Eukaryota > Metazoa > Arthropoda > Insecta > Hymenoptera > Halictidae > Halictus > Halictus rubicundus. Next base: position 11,873,939 of record NC_135155.1, on the reverse strand, counting down.
TCAACGATCGGTACAGAACCAAAGGCAAAACAAATTCTTTGCAAATAATTGATTACTTATGGGTACCCGTAATAAAAAAAATCCACAAACCTTTAAAGAGCGAGTGAGAGTCAAGGGTCGAAAACAACAAAAGTATTTTGGGTTAAAATATTGCCCGACAAATGATCCGTCGCGGAGATAAGCGACCGTTGTGTTTTTGTTGGTGTTTCGGGACAGTGACGTAAGCGCATTATTTCAACGAATGCGGGGCTTGATTCGAGCCGAACCATCTCCCATAGGGAGAACGCTATCTTCCATAGGGTGGACGGTATCCGACTGATACCGTGAATACGGTCCTTGCCTCGCGATATTCTCTGGCTCCGCGTAAACAAGATGGCCGGGTATTTACATAGGAAAGACGGGCTCAAGGATGGTCGAGCGAGCGCATAAATCTGCGGCCATCCCGAACATCCTCTCGCCGTGGGATCGCGTCGCGAAGAACTATGTCGGGAACTTGTAAACAGTGACTTCACCTCCGTCAAAGGCGTCGCTCGAAACTTCGCGAAATATTTCTCTCCGATGAAACTGTTCGGACAACTTGAAACAATACAGGCTGCTGTTGCCGCGTCATTCGGACCGCCGACGACGTACAAGATCAGGCCAATCAGTCAATCTACTTTTCTGTCACTCGGACTGCGGACTTTCGAAATTGCAATTTTTCTTTAATTATTTTAAAAGGTCAAAATTAATCTATCCCCACTCTTCGATTTTTTTATTCTATGTTTGAAACTGAAATTGTGTTGTAACTGCTTGAAATCCGCAGACCAACTATACGAATGTAGTGTCGGCGATAACTAGACTGCGGGCTTTTATGCGTTTATAGAGAAAATGTGTAAAATTGAGAACGGCGAAGAGATTGCAAAATTTAAGGATGTCGGTGTATTGCTTTCAACTGATTGCTGAGAACAGCGAAGAGATTGCAAAATTTAAGGATGTCGGTGTATTGCTTTCAAAATAGTCTAGCAATATTTTTGAGAAACAATTTTTAAAAAAATGAATATCTTTCCTTCTGTATTTCATTTTTGCTATAAATGTATAAAATCCACAGTCTACTAATCATCATATGGAGTTTCGAGGCGCACGATCTGAAATACCGACAGTGGATCCAAAACAGGAGCCAAATACAAAAATCTTCCTCGATTTAGAAATTGTATAGACTATTTTTGACTTTTCATTTTGTATATTATGTCTCAACTTCATTCTTACAATTGACTCGGACAATTTTTATTTTGCCTAATGATCCGAAGTCTATTGATTAGTCTACTTTGTGCTTGGACTGTGTTCGGACACGATACTATAATTGTTATTACCCTCAAGAGAAAGTGATGAAAACTGTGAGTAGAGAACAATTTATTCAACGCTAGTAAAAACTGTGTGAAATTAGCACCGGGAACAGACGAGGGTTAAAAACCGATAATACGCACCGCGCCAGTCGATCGAACGGCAGGCTCCAGTCGAGTTAATAAGTAATTAGCTCGGCGTGTCTGTTATACGAGCAAGATTAATTACAGGACGCCTAAAAGCGTGTTCACCCTGGTGCTGGTGCAGAGGCACAAAGCAGCCCTCGCGGTATCTGTCGAGTCAGAGCGCGACTAGTTTCCAGAGACGAGAGTTTGCGAGACTGAACTAAGCTCGTCTCGTCTGGATGCATTTTCTCGAATAACTGGCCAAAATTCAATTTCCGAGGTACAGTAAAATCTTGATCTAAGCCGAACGGTTCTACACGATCTTAGTCAGTTCGCCTATCGCCTCCGAGCAGTGTAAAGGGTCACAAGAAAATAGTAGAATTACACGATCTATGTCACACCGAGGATTGGACTTAGAACAATACTTCACTGTACACGAAATCTTTCTATTGCTACAGCGAATTAGTTGTACATATGAATATCGGAGAATAGAGCTTGAATCGTTTGAGTTACATCGATCGGTCACCAAAATACAAAAAGTAAGATGGAAAGCAAGAGAAAATTAGCTCCGCGTTAATGGAAAAAAACTAAATATCGTTACGAAAGAAATTCAAGAGTGAAATTTCGCTCCGGACATGAACGAGCCAGATTGCCCACGGAGGGTTAAATCATTTGGAATGTTGCACGTTTAATGAGCCACTCGAATCCAGCGACCCGAAAGTCGTAAGCGTAGCAGTGTCGATGAAGCTCGTCCTTACGAAATGACGAATTTTGGCCAGATTTTCGCGAAAATGCAGAAAACGCAGCACGCTGGCCGAAGGTGAGTACTCGCGCGGCAACGGTAGATACTCGCCGCGTCGAGTACGAACCGCTCCAGGAAATTCTGTATCGTAACACTTAAGTGGTGCCGCGAGAGTTCTGCCGTGCAAACGGCACACGCGCAAAAGGAGAGAGTCTTAATGCGAAGAACGAGCGGGTCTTCTGCCGGCTAGCTGGACCGTGCACGGAGTGGCTCGTTCAAGATGCACGAGTATTTTCGCGTCGCTAATGGGAAACAGAGTACACCCGCGGACGGATACGGTCGGCCTCGGTTCACCAGTTTCGATTTCTGCTCGTGCTCCTGCGAAGTCGAGCCGCGTTGCATCGAGCCGCCTGGTACGCGTTCAAATATTTACCGTGCCCGACTTAGACACCGAAACTGAAATTACGGCGTTCGGCCGGCCGACAACGAGGTTATTAATGGGCTGCCTGCGAGTGCCTGTAAATTACTGGGAAATTTCACGAACCACCATTACATGTATAGTGCACCAGCGCCGCGACTTTGTTTGTCCGAAGTCTGTTGCAACGTGCACGGCGAGAAGCAACCCGGCTGGGTCCGCGTGCAACCGATTAATGGCCAAACAGAATTTACGGCTTACCGATGCCTCCTTGTCCTTGGCGATCGTCGCCCTTACGTCCCTATTTTACCCTGCTTCATTCCACACACTTAATCTTTTGTAACGAATGATGATAACACTCATCAATTTCTATTGTACAGTGTTTACTCGATGTACAGTGTGTCCCGCGTACTCTGGCCACTTGAACATCTTGGTTGTCTTAAACAATACGAGAAAATGTTACTTAGAGAAATTGTAGGGTTTAAGAAACTACACGGTATAAATGACATTCTAGCAAGTGGAGGCATAGAGAAGATATAGAGGTCACCTTTGTTTTTTTTTTTTAATGGAATGTCCAATTTTTTATGCTCGATTTCGATAGACTGTCGTATTCCGAGTATAAAAGTACTAATGTGTATTTGTCCTAAAACTTACCGTTGCTGAGATAGTTGGCTGTTTTCATGAAGAATGTTCGAAATGTCGGCCATCTGCAGCGATGCAACGTTGTAGTCTTTGAACTGTTGCGTCTCTTATACGTCTTATTGTTGGAGCGTCTATTATAGCACACGCTGCGATAATTCGTTGCTTCATATGTTCCGGAGTTGTTGGTGCATCTCGATACACAATATTTTTCAATGTCCCCGCAAGAAAAAATCTAGGGGTGTTAAATCTGGGTGTGACCTCTACATCTTCTCTAGCCTCCACGTGCAAGAATATCATATATACCATATTATGTAGATTTTTAAACCCTAAAACTGCTGTAAGTAAAAATTTCTCCTTTGAAATAACCAAGATGTTCAAGTGGACAGTGCTCGTGGGACACACTGTATGTACACCGTGCAAAATGGTAAAAAAGCGCGAGAATACTTGGACGTGAATAGCTGAATGTATCGGTTGAGGGAAGTTAATCGGAAAGAACTCGCCTCCGCAGCTAGTAGGTAAGTACTTGGAGAGATTTCTTCTGGATCAGGGAGCCGACCGCGGGTTGAAGTGAGAATTTCAGCGAAAAAATGTGGCTCGAACGCGACCAAGAAAACAGCCGTCCCTTTGTTAGCGGGGGTGGAGTGTACAGAACGGTAAACTCTTAATGGATTTCCGCGGCAGCCACCCGGTAACAGGGTAAACTTCGATTGCGTAACTTTTGGATATCGTCCTGCAAGAAAGAACGCCGACTCTTCGAAACTCCTTTACGTAAACGTTTCCCTTTCGGCTGTTGCCACGAATCGACGGTTCTCGCGTTTATACCGCCGCAGAGTGTTCCGTCGAATGAAAAAAAAAAAAAACGAAATCAAACGTTCGAGTTGTGAGATCTACACATTTTTCAATCTGAAAAAGTTCGTAACGAAACGCACGAATTTTTCTCAAACGCCCATGACTCGAAATACTGCACGCCGTCTTGGTTTCACCTTTTAAGGACTCTTTTTAAAAATTGTGGTTCCAATTAATATACCGCCGTAGCACATTGAATTTGACCATTGTTGTACGAATATAATTGCTTTCATTCATTAGCTGAAAGACAAAGAAAATGTATTGTATATATATATCTATATATTGTAATCCTGCATTTGCTGTATTGCATGAATATCCATAACGGAAGCGTAGAATTTTATTTCTACGTAATTAGTAGATTCTGTTTAACATGTCCATCGTGACCCGATATTATACAGCAGCCAGTTAATTAATTGCGCTGTGCTCATTACTCGTCGTAGTTATTGATCACTTTCAGACCTCGGAATGTCCGAGATTCATTTTGCTAGTTTCGAATACGTTCACATATAGCAAACTCTTATTTTTCAAAATAAATTCGACGACGTCCGAGAAAATTGATGCATCGAACATGCGTCGCTCTCTATAAATTATTTGAATCATTCTTGAAATTCTTTCTAACGACACTTTGTCTTAAAGGCAGCACTGTCACATTGATCATCTATACACTTCTGCGGAGATCTCGTGTTATTTTTTAAGCATGAACTATTTCGGTAGCAAATCTATTTTACACATATTGCCGGAAACAGAAATAATGTAATCAAGCAAAAATAACTAATCCCATGAAGCCCTCTTCTGAAAATTTGTGTGTTTTATCGCGGAAAATTCGATTACTTGAATCGCGAAATCGTTTTCAAACGATTTATACGAATTCCCTGCGAAATAAAGTTTCCGTATTAATTCATTGAAATTCATGATTGGAAACTGTTATTTTTCATTCCGTTCGGAACGAAACGTGCCGGGGACTGTTATATCGTATTATAAAATGCTACGGAAATGCATCGGATCGCACCGCGGCAAACTGCATAGCTGCCGTGCATGTATCTCGTTTCGCGACGAAACGCGAACGGAACGTACTTAATTACATTTTCATTCGAATAGCTGAAAGTCTATCTTGTAGGCGACAAGCTACCGGCGAATATACACGTATGTACATAGACATAGGAAGCGTGTGCATCCGGTGCATCTAGTGCAGGTGTTTTCGTGTGAGAGATGTTATGCATATAGCGGGGGCTAACGGACGCGCGGCTGGATGCATCCGATTTCATCTTCTTCTCGTTTCTGCTCGGATAGACGCTTCCGTAAATTCATGCCCCATTCGCTCCATTTCGTTATCTTTTCAAGCTTACTCTCCTCCCTCTGGCATTCTTCGTGCATCTTTCGCCTTTCGCTGGAAAAGAATCCGTGCACGGAAACCCCGAGCCCCGAGACCGCAATCTCCGAAAACTAATTAATCTCGCGGTAAGCCGCGGCCACGTTGCATCACGGGCTGCGTTTCGAATGCATCAAACGGATTTTCCGTGCAAGAGATTTTCAGCAATCCTTTTCCCAGGAAGCAATTAACATTATAGAAATCAGTTTTTCGTGTAGGATCTGCCGGGACATCCTTAAAACGAGTGAATTTTCGAACGATTTTTCGTCATCGTAGTTACGATCGTGCAAATGGTCAGCAATTTTGATCGCAGATTCGAGGGTCCGGTGATTTATGGCTAGTTCGCGATAATTTGGCAATATCTGGAACGCGTGACGGGGGTCGATGTAAATGGCGAAATGTCGAGTCGATTATCGGGTTTGCTATTACACTAGCGATAATCCTCGTGTGCAAGAACTTCCCGGGAGCAGAAGGCAGCTCTGCATGTGTACATGTATACGTGCATCGAACGTGGAAGTTTAATTGCTGTATTAAAATTCATTGAACTTGGAACTTTTGCATCTGATTAACGCTCCCTTATTGGTTACCGTGCTAATACGTATCGTTGTACGTGCTAAAGTGCTAAATCGTAATACCGGCAATCCAGTACCACTAGTAAGCTGGAAACAATGGTGGTAATTTCGGTACACGCTCCTTCGCTAGAAATTCAGCTTGGAACTAACGAAAAACTTTCTTTCTTTTCGAAAACTTTTGTGACAGAATTTCGGAGCAGAAAAAAAAAATTCGACAAAATGATGTTGACATGATCGTCCAACGATTACCTTCAAGGAGATCGCAGTTTTCTCAGAGGATTGGCAGACTTTTCAGCGATAAACAATGCCGGACGAAGGAGAAACAACGCAAACGGAACGTGTTAACGATTTATGTATCGGATAATCCCCCATCGAAATATTTCCACGGGTCCATTAATCTTCGCGGGGGATCTCGTTTCTCGGTTCCTGTTTTGTAGGCTCGCCGAGCAAATAGAGGGCGAGGGGGTGGGGGGGGGGGCGAAAGGATAATAGAAATATTTGTCAGCGTGTCGCTTCAAGTATCCCAGGAATATTCGCGAGGAAAATGTTACGGCTAATGGATTACAGCGTGAACCGTATTACACAGGCTGTTTAACTTGCGCCAGTTATAAATGAAGCAACTTCTCAGGAGTCAGTTTAGGCGAGAGAGAGAGGGGGGGGGAGAAGGGAGAAAGAGAGGAATCCGGGGGAGAAGGCCGCCCGGAGCTAACTTCTTCTAAACGCCACTTTGAAAAGCAAACGAACAGTGAAAGATGGGACTCCCGTTAATTCTAACGGCGAACAGATTTCGCCCGGCTACGACGACACCGGCAAGAAAGTAACTTCGTCGCACAGCTTTCTTGCAAGAGCGCCGGCCATTATTTCGAACTTTTAATTTCGAGCCGGCGAGTCACGACTGTCCGGATCGCGAGAAATTCCATCATCAGTTACACCGTGCCCCTGCCGAGATGCGTATCCGTAGGTGCAATGCGTCAGGCCTTCGGCGAAATAGTGGAAACATCTCGAGCACTCGGAAAATTCTTTATCAACATTGCTCATGGGAGAGATATTTAAGGGAGTAGTCGCGCAGAGTTCCGTGCTTGCACATTTTTTAAATTCCCCAAGTTTTTGTCAGACATATTTCACACAGGCTCCACATTATACCGGGTGGTTCACGAGAAACAGGCCACCTAAATAGCTCCGTTAGGCTTAGAGATAGAAGAAAACGTTAAAGAGAAAAGTTGTACTGTTAAAGGGGTGATATAAATATGGTGATATAAAAAAATGTTCCGATTGTAGTCGTTTTCAAGGTCTTTTCCGGGTCATTGATGATTTTTAAATACTACCATATATTTTTAACTTCACAGTGTTACAGCTGATGTTAAGACGAGTTCAATGATGTAGTACACTATGACCTTTAACTGACCTTGAACTATACAATTTATGATAAAGCAATGATAACTTCAAACTGTGCAATAATTTTATTTGAATTAAATTTTTGAAAATCGCGTAAATTTTTGTGAGTGCGGTTTGTGGCAAATTAGAAATGACGATAGCCGATTGTTTATTAACATATTATTTATTGGCGAGGCTTCCTTCACAAATCATGGGCAAGTTAATTTAAGAAATATGCATTACTGGAGTAATGTGAATCCACAGTGGTTACGACAAGCAGATAAGGAACGACCCTGGACTATCAACGTTTGGTGCGGAATTTTGAAGAATAAATTAATTGATTCCTTTTTTATTCCCGGCACATTAAACACAACAAGATACTTCACGTTTTTGGAAGAAACATTGCCCATATTTTTAGAAGACATGCCTTTAGAAATTTGTGGGGTAATGTGACACCAACACGATGGCTGTCCCGCTAATTCTTCACGTACCGTAACAGAATTTCTGAACAATAATCGCTGGATAGGACGTAATGGACACATAACATGGCCAGCTCGTTCACCCGATCTAACTCCTCTTGATTTTTGTTTTGTGGGAAACACTCAAAAACGATGTGTATATTGATCAACCGACTACACCAGAGAACATGCAAAAAAGAATAATTAGATCTTGTAAATCAATTCCAACAGAAACAATTGAAAGTACAATTAATTGCCTTGTAAAAAGTTTAGATGCTTGTGTTACTGCTCAAGGTCATAATTTCGAACATTTAATTTAATTCGAATAAAATTATTGCACATTTTCAAGTTATCATTGCTTTATCATAAATTTTATAGTTCAAGGTCAGTTAAAGGTCATAGTGTACTACATCATTGAACTCGTCTTGACATCAGCTACAACACTGTGAAGTTAAAAATATATGGTGCTACTTAAAAACCATCGATGACCTTCAAAAAAACGTTGAAAACGACTGCTATTGGAATATTTTTTTATATCATCATATTTGCCTCCTTTAACAGCACAACTTTTCTCTCCAACATTTTCTTTTATTTCTAAGCCTAAAGGAGCTATTTAGGTGGCCTGTTTCTCGTGAACCACCCGGTATATATAGGGTCAACAGTGCTGCAAATATTTTTCTTCTCCGAGATATACACAGCTGGTATACGTGTTCTAATAGTTCTATGCGGAGCGAAGCATACCGTTACACGTATTATTTCGAACTGAGCACAATCGTTAAGAGAACAAGTTCATTTTTGTTCGATTCGTGCAACATAAAATCAGCAATGAGAGCCAGATAGATATTTTATTCTTTCCTTAATACTTTTAACAAGTGTAAGTAGGTTAAGAGCGTTTTAGGTTTTAAGTGATTGAAAGGGGATAAATTTGTAACCCTGAGGGGAGAAATAAACTATTCAATCAATACCTTTAACAAATTGAAGAGAGTATTCCTCCAATTGTCCTCATTTTTTTCACCATTTTAATAAATGTTTAACAAGTGGATAAATTCCTAGTCACGACCTCCAGCAATTGAGCGATTGACCTTACCAATGAGAGCTCGTCTCGTTTGTTTCCGACATCACCGTTTTTAATGGTTGCCAGTAACTTGCACGGATACGAGCTGACAATATGAACAAAATACGAAGATTGGGAAACGGTGTCGGGTATTAAAAAATTCACTTTTGTCCGGTTAGATCGTTACGATGCGGAACGAGTTCGCGTTAAGAACGATCACGCTCGAGGAAAAACTGGGGCGGAGGGGGGCAGAAGTGGACAGGAATGGGCACGGACAAAATGGCCGCGCCGATGAAGCGTTAATAGCAGCATTGATACTGGGGGACGAATTAAACGACGGCGCCTGTTTCATCTCCGAGCGGAAATTAATTTCGCACGTCTCGCTGGCTGGCAGCCTCGGCTACGGATTGAACGTATTTTAACGAGAACGCTCCGTTTTACGCTCCTCCGCGACAGATTAACGGTAACGAAGGACACGCCGGTCTACCTGCCGTATTTGGTTTTCCACCCTCTGACCGGATACGGACCAGAAAGTCACGTATACGATAGTACACGATTAAACCTACGGATTTAGCGACGGTATGGTCGGATAAGGTGGTCAAATGTGCCCCCAAGACAAATTGATCTTTCTCCATGCCGCTTGATACGACCCCCAAAAGAAAACTCTCTGCGGCAAGTTTCAAGTAGCTAGTTAACGAATTATGCCCTATTTCTTCCGTTCTGCTCAACAAAAAATTGCGAAAAAATTCGTGAACATTCTGCCAGATAGCGTGCACGACTGTGAATTTTTTCCGAATTTTCCACTGCAAAATCGAATTTACAGGCGTAGCTATAGAGTGAGCACTGGTTATTGAATTATGCTCTTTTTCTTCCGTTCTGCTCAACAAAAAATTGCGAAAAAATTCGTGAACATTCTGCCTGATAACGTGTACGACTTTGAATTTTTTCCGAATTTTCGACTGGAAAATCGATTTTACAGGCGTAGCTATAGAGTGAGCACGGTTTATTGAATTATGCTCTATTTCTTCCGTTCTGCTCAACAAAAAATTGCGAAAAAATTCGTGAACATTCTGCCTGATAGCATACACGACTGTGAATTTTTTCCGAATTTTCCACTGCAAAATCAATTTTACAGGCGTAGCTATAGAGTGAGCACGGTTTATTAAATTATACTCTATTTCTACTGTCCTGCTGAATTAAAAATTGCGAAAAAATTCGTGAACATTCTGCCTGATAGAATGCACGACTTTTTCCGAATTTTTTACTGCAAAATCGATTTTTAAAATCGTCTGATAATAAATTGGAGATAAATTGAACGATCCAGCGCCAATTACCGAAAAACAAAACGAGCCAGACCGGCTCCGTGTAATATCGATAATTTCATCCCCGATAGGTCCGACACTCGTTTAACCCGTGATACGTTGCACCGTTCGCGACAGATGTTCGGTTATATATCGGTGCACGCGCGGCGATAATTAAACGCTAATTAACACGGAAAGTAATGGCTCCATTGAAACGGAATGCCAGGTGAAAAATCGGGCTCCGATGGAATCGAAGACCTCGGGGAAAGCGTGACGAGTCGCGGGGAACGCGGCGAGATTCAAGTTTTTCTGATGTAAAGCGTCGTTTCTTTGTTTGTTTGGACGTTTTATTGCGCTCAGACTTGGAAGGCCGATTACGGAGACTCGATGAAATTGGTTGGCCATGTGTCGCGGGTCAAGTTCAATTTAGGCTCCAGTCCAAATTCGGCTGCTCTCTTCTATTTTGAACAGTTTACGGGTTAACCAACCGTGTGCACTTGCAGCCTATGCACTTTGTCCAGTATAATAAATCGGTCACACGAAAGCATGTGTGCTTATTCTGAAAACTCGAGCACAGCCTTCCTAACGCGACACTTTATCTACCGGAAGCCTATTAATAGCTCGGTGACTAAGCTGTATACAACAGAAGCTGAATAATTTTCTTTCAAATAATGATTTCAGAAGAAGCAGTTGGCACATTAATTCCAAAAATTGGTTGATTTATGGATGGAATTGTTGTTGCTTTCAGACTTCGCTTTGAAAAAGGCTACTGAAAAATGTCAAATCAAGCAAATAAAGCGTTAAGAGTCGTAGGAACAGAAAACGAGGAAATATTTCGGAAACCCACGCAAACTCGGCCACGAACAAATGGAACATTCAATTCCGAAGCAATTTCGGTGGAGACGAACGGTTAAACGCGGCTAACTCGATGATTAATCCTCGACACATCGCACTGTCGCGAAATCTATGATCCTATTAGTAGATTATTTCCTGATCTCGATGGAAATCGAGAAGTCGCTGGTTCCGATCGCGTCCCTTTAATTACCAACTTTCGGAAATGGGACGAACTGCCCAAGAATCTTCCTCTTCCTCCTCCCACCCCCCCCCCCCCGATAACGCCTACGTTTTTAATAATTTAATGCGGCCGCCATCCGTTTCGAATGTTCCGCGTTTTTCGAACAAATCGGAGAGAAATCGTCGTCCCCGGGAAATCGACGCAATTTGTGTTCCTCCGGCTCTACCACCTTGCATTATTAAGCAGTTCTTTAACGAGGTTCATTCAGCGGACGGGCCATCGGCGAATTAAAATTCAAGGCACGCCGCGACATCGACCCTTCTCGCGAAAAAAATTGAGGAGGACGCTCGCCGGACAATAACACGCCGAACGAGGAACAGAGGAACGGAAATCTCTTCATTGGCGAAACGTTGAGTGGGTATTCCAGCGCGATGGTTGCACAATTCAACAATTTTCGCGAACTCAATATCTCAAGCGACGGTACGTCCAACGTTGTCGTTTTTCTCGTAATCTGCTTAGTCGTTTTATGGTCATACATACCTAGAATTTGTTCATATGTCTCAATTAACCCCCGTCATTCGCTAACGTTTTCCATTTAATTTGTAACTACATTTCACAACACTTGAACGCATTTTTCGTACAAAAATATTTTTCTCAATTCAAACAAAAAATTTGAAAACATTTTCCCCCGCGTACACGGAAGTCCGTAAACACTCGTATATTTTTCGCAGTGATCTTTTCAGTCGTTGAAATTCAAAAAGAAATCCTTGAAAATATTTAGCTCCTCAAATTTTCCAATACCATCGCTTTCCAGTGAACAAGTTTTACGTTCCCCTTGTATATGTAGAATGGAAATTCCGCAATATTTTTTCCCGGCCAGCTCTTCAATTTTTCATATAAAAATATTTGTCTCAAATTGATTGAAGATTTAAAAATATTCCTGTATGTTTCCAAATAACTCTTCCGCTTCTTGCAATTCAAATGAAACAGCTTAAAAATGTCTAACTCCTCAATTTCTTTAACACCATGACTTCCTGGTGATCTTAACACATTGCTTGCCGTGAGTGTAACCATAATACATGAAATACATATTCAAGTTTGATCGAGTTGTGCTCACTGTCACGCGTTCAGCATTTCGTCGCTGGAGTAATAATCGTTTGCACGTTATTCAATTGTTCCCCGCGGAGAATGACTGCAGTTTTCGGGACTGTAGAGCCGCGTTCCTTGGGTGTTTATGCCTGCTAAATTAGGTTCAACGAAGCCCGGGTGCGTGTCAGTTTGGATCCGCGTTGGCCAACCGTGAACCGACCAGCCGACGAGTTAACGATTACCTTTTCGAACACATGCTCTCTCTCCGATATTTAAATGAGAACTCCATGCGCGTGACCACACGTCCCCGGGAAACGAATCTATGTATACCGCTTTCCCAGCGGGTTTCGCAAAAATAGAAACGCCTCGTCGGGACACGCGGCCGGAATATCGCTGTTCCCAGTTGCGAAAACATGGCCGCATGTTTGAGGAATGTGTCGCGTCGCGTCGCATCCAGAAAGGATATACTAACGCCGAGCAGAAAAGATCCGGAGAAAAACCAAATATTTGCCGGCATTGCTCTGGGATTTTGTTTAAACGTGGCTCGAATATTCGAAAACGGAGAGATTCTACACAGAATAATTGTACGGTGACCTGTCCAGCGAATAAACACCAATCAACGATCATAATTCGTGTTACACGAAAATATAAGATTCATGATGCTTCGTGTTGAAATTTATACAGCAATACTATGGTAATTTCGCTGATGTCTCACCAAAGAGATCTTTTTTGTTATAACTAGACCTGTGGATTTTGTGCATTTAAAATAAGAGAAAATGGAACTTGATAACTTTCTTGCACTGTTGTACGTCTATTAAATCTATTGAAACTCCTGTTTCGTACAATCGATGCGGAACATTTTTGTTTTCCATAAGAATCCGCAGTCCAGCCTGCAATTTCTTCCAATAACAATTTACTCTGTATAGAAGTTCGCCTCGCGAAATTTCATTTTGCGTCGCGATCGAACAGAAGACACTGATCGTTCGAGTCGCGATTCGATCGCTCCGAATTATCCCCCGTTAATTGACCGTTTAATCGAATTAATTTGACCGGATACCTCTCCACATATTTGCTCAGGATCCGATCGATTATACCCGATGCGCCGACAGTTCCATTATTTCGACTTTAATTATCGAAATTCCGCGGAACAGTGGTCCCAACCACCCCCTACCCCCCTCCATCCTCGAGTCCGATAGTTTCCGGTATTCCGCGTTCGTTCTATTCCAATTTTCCTAACTAGCTGCGGCGATCCACATTCGACACATTGCCCCAGCTCTCGACTGCATTCCGCCGCGCTCGGTTTACGAGCGTCCTGCATTAAAACCACCGAGAAATTGTCCACTTTTTTTTTTTTTGCGCCCTTTGTCCACCGAGCGGCGCGAAATTGAAAGACTATCGCTGCCGGGGCCGCATTATGCACTTTCTCGGGGTCCAAAGCAGGATCAAATGTTTCACATTTCAGGAATTGAGGAAACGAAAATACAGAGCCTGTCCCACTTCAAGTTCTAAGCGCAATTATCACTTGGCTCCTGTTTCTTGCGACCAGTGAAGAACATTTTTACCGCTCCGATAAATGATAACGATGTACCTTTTCGACGTTATAAGGATGTAACATATATTCAGCTTTTTATGCGGTAGTTTCTTGAAGTTTATCGTAGCGAAAAATCACGATTCGCAAATGAAACGCCGTACATAAATCTTTAGAGTGGAGGAAAACTGTTTTTCACTTTCGGCCAGGATTTCGACGAAAGTTGCTGCCGTGCGACGCCGACAGCCACTGGAACAATAGAAAAGAGAATTAGACTCTCGGGGATACAATTAGAGCAATAACGGAGAACTATCTGGGAGCGAAATTATGCGCTCGATACAAGGAAGACGGTAACAATTCATAAGGTACAAAGACATCGTGTAGGAAATATATCCCGCAAGATGAGACATAAAGATAACACGACGACTGTAACTATCCACCTGCAGCCAGGGAAGTTTCGCTGCATAATGCAACGGGCCGCCGGAATCTCGTTTTATGAGCGCCACGCACGGGACGCGATACGATACCGGGCCGAATAATTCTTATCGAAATAATGGATATGCACACGTGCAATTCTTGCGACGCGTTGCACGCCGGTGCGTCCTTATCAATGGCTCGCCGAAAATCAATTTACGAAGTACGCGACAACTCGCGTTCCCCACTATGGATATTTTTTTGTGTATGTGTACAGGGTGACAAAAAATTATATGTCACGGCCACCATAGCGTGATTCTACACCTACGATTTGGTGGAAATTGACATAAAAAACTCCCCGCAAAATTGACCTTGACCTTGATAATCAAGGTCAAAAAACAACAATTTTTTTTTGTTTAATCGTGTTCTACTGGCCATAACGATCAAAGTTGTGAAAGAAACCATGGGTCGTATCTCAACCGTTCTCTTAAAAAATGATGTTGCATTTCTTATAATTTTTGCAGCTTCTTTCTTTCATTCTGTAGTTAGCGAAATAGGAGTATCATGATTATGATAATTTCATACCCAACGATAGATAGCTCACTGATGGTACCCGCTGTATGATAGTACGCTATTTACTTACATATTGGCGCTGGATGTAAAAAATTTACAAATAAAGAAGCTGCGAAAATTATAAGAAATGCAACATCATTTCTTAAGAGAACTGTTGAGATGCGACCCATGGTTTCTTTCACAAAGTTGATCCTTATGACCAGTAGAACACGATTAAAAAAAAATTTTTGTTTTTTAACCTTGATTTTCAAGGTCAAGGTCAATCTTGCGGGGAGTTTTTTATGTCAATTTCCACCAAATCGTAGGTGTAGAATCACGCTATGGTGGCCGTGACATATAATTTTTTGACACCCTGTACATGTGCCAGTGCATCGAACACGGCTTGAAGTTTTCCATTATGTGGATTGATCGAACTACTGGAATCCATTATTCCACGCCACGTGGAAACACTGGACAACCTTGTGTCATACGCAGCGGCACAACAACATTTCATAATTTTCTAGAAACGGTTTCGAAGCCCTGGATCTAACAATAAGCGTCGGCAAGAACATTTTCATCAGCCTTGGCGCATGGAATTTTGACTAGGTTGGAGGACGGATCCCACGGATCCCGGTTGGCTCTTGGATCCCACTGCTCTAAGGCAAACAATTCGTTAGGCGAGGTTACCGTTGCGTGTGCTGGAAAATCGGTGTCCCGCGGACATCGTTTCGGCCGTAACGAGCGTACGATTGCCGTGAATTATCTTCTAACCAGCCGTGAACCGCTTATCGCTGCACACCTGCTCTCGGGTCCCGGTGCTCCAACCTCCGCGAGCTTTCCGTTTTCACTTTCCTCCTCGATCCACCGATCATCCTCGACCACGAACCGTCCACCAATGCGTTAACTCCTGAAAACGTTACAAGAATTTAGCAGCTGTTGCAACATTTTGATCCAACAGAATTACCAACGGAAAGAATACATTTTCATTGAGCTTTCGCCCTTTATAATTGACTTGGAAAATGTTCACTGAAAGATTCGCAATATGTTCAACACCTTAAGAACGAATGTCGAATCCTATCAGATTCGTGTACTTTTTCTAAATTCTTCCTAAAATTAAACATCTTAACACATTATCCATTGACGATTATTTCCTAATTCTTCGAAGTCCATAGCCCATTGCTAAGGATCTTTTAATAGATCTTTCAACAGTGATATTTTACTCGTGAACCAAAAGGTCACATCAAGTACAATGATCCAATAATTTTGCTATAGCGCAATTATTGAAGATCCTATTAATCGGCTTCCGGTGGATAAAGTGATAATATAGGATTTCGCTTTCCGAGGAAAATATTTCCAATATTGTCAAAAATCCTGGTCCACAACAGGTTAAAATACATGACTGCTGTAACGGCTCTCCTATACGATGTTTAATAAATAATCGTTCCGGAATCGTCAATTTTCAGTGGCTGTCAATTATCACCACGTGATATCCCTACTTCGCGCTGCACGTCTTCCGCTATTGGCCGAATCGCTTGACGAAGACAGCAAAGCACGAGTGTGACTGGAAGCGAGCGATGTGGTGACGCTGAGTGTCGCCAGATGAGGGGAGGGAGCACGAATTGAGGGGAAAAGGTTACTCTCTCTCTCTCTCTCTCTCTCCCTGCCAGTACCGGAGTATGTACGACAGAGACGAACCGCGTCACGTGACCGAGCCGTGGCGGAAGCATGGGGGAATAGCGCGGTAGAAGGGGAAATTGGAGTGGGGGGACAAGTCTTGATGTGGCAACTCTGCGCTGCGCACCTGTGTCAATCCCTGCACCCCGCTGTTGAAATCATTTGGACCTCCTGATGGGCGCATAGTAGGTGTATCTCAATATTTTTGCGAATTTCTGTACAATGAAGGACTATTAGCACTTTCGTTTACGCTGCGCTCTGTAACATAAACAAAAGGACTATGGCCGGTCCGTAGGGACCGGCGCGGCGTTTAACGTGTTGAATAGAGTATTGTGAGTGGTATTTAATGTCTGGAAGCGCGGGGAGTCAACCGAACAGAATATACGACTAAACAGCACAAATAACCGACACGAGGAAGCCCGACAAAGGGACTCGAGAGCCCGTGGATCCAGAAAGCTTGCGGGAGAACGAGATTTCGCGGAAGCGGAATCGAGAAGCGACGTTTCGATCGATGGGCCCGAGAGCTCGCGTTGCAGCTCAATTTCCTCGGCGGGTCGCGGGCTTTCTCGATTCATAATTCGTTCTGGAGCAACGACGTCTTATCCGGTTTCTGTTTTCTCCGCGCGACACATCGATTTCCGCGTAATCGAGGAACACGCAGCGGGCGGCCAGCCAGCTATTCGAGAGAATAAAGCTCGGGGAGAGAGAATCCTCCCCTGCCAGGGAAATTTCTTTTATCCTGACTAGCATCGATTTTCTCGGAATCTTCTAACCCTTTGCGCTCGAATGGCAAGCTGAGGCACCGATAAAAATTGCTACACCGTCATCCAAAATCTTGTCCACGTTGTTAACCCTTTGCGGAATAAGTATCGCCACTCGTGCCAGTAACTGCGGATTCGTGAGACACAGGAAACGTATAGAAATGTTTCTCTTGCTTCAATAATGTCCGCAAGTTGTAAATAACGTGTACAGTGATTTCTCTATATATGTCGCCAATGCCTGGATGATAAACGTCGCGGAACTATCCCCACTACCGCGGGAAGCTCGAGAGACCTCGGACGCCGAGAAGTATAAACATAATATCGTTCGGTTATGTCCCCTGGACGATACAAGACCCGTGTTGCTGACATATATCGAGAATTCACTGTAGATGTTCTTAAATTCGTTTAAGCTTTTCACGGTTCGAGATTTCACCCACCGACATTGCTTATAAATGCACAAAATTCGTAATAAAAATATTTCGTTTGAGAAGAAATGCGGGAGGTCGATATTTTTTCACGAGAAATGGAGTTGCTTGTTCAAATTGGGCAGGAACGGGGGCGGAGCAAAGGGGCATCGATATCAGGCAGGATTTCCGAGACGGTTGTCACGGAGGAGGGTTAGTTGATAATTCAAACGTTATCTGAAGGGGACACGCGCACTCTGCTCGCATCTCCGCGCGAAAAGACGGCTTTTCCACGGCCGGTGCACCGCATAAATGATACATAAACACTGGCCTGTAAGTGTGTACACAAGCGCGAAAAGCGCGAACCCAAGCGCCTCGCAGCGCGTAACGAGACGCTTCGCAGAGTTGGGCAAACACATATAGAAATTCGAGCCTACCCTCTCTGCGGCCCTTCCACCCTTCGGTTGAATTAATACCCGCGTCTTCCGTATGCTCTCTTCTCCAAGCTTTTCTTGTTCCCTTCGGTAGACCCTGGTACAAAACGGCGTGCGTCAAAATTCTTCCTTGTTGACTCGACGCTCGGTCAATAGCAATAATAAATACAAATCGTTAAATTCTGTTCAACAACAGGAACTCCGACGTGCTCCAGATTAAACCCTCTTGACGATTTTCCTGCTCGTAAATAAATAAAGTCGTCGCCGACCTTGTGACAACATTTCTATTCGTATTGAAAGCTACTACCAGTTGTTAAACATGTAAATATGGTAAATAAGATCTACAGAATTGAATAAAATTCAAGTAGAAATATTTCTTAACCAGTTAACTGTGTTTGACGAGTATACTCGTCATGAAGAAATGGCAATATTTTGTGTCATGACGAGTATACCCGACAAAACAGCTATAATTCAAACAGCGGTTAATTTTTGCGACGCAACTTAGGTACACATTTTTCAAAGAGGTCGCAACAGCTAACTGGTTAAAATCATTAATTTCTCGACATATGTACATAGGCGAATACATTTTCATAGAGAATGACGAGCTGCGTCAAGTGGTGCACAAAAAAATATATGTTTCTATTTAAAAAAAACATTCTTTCACCTACCAAAAGAAACTGTTACTGCCATATTGTAGTCATCCTTGCACCGAAAAACATTGGTTAATAAAGTTTTCTTCACATTTTCAAAATCAGCGCAGTTAAGGAAGCGTTTATGTGTACTGGACTACACTGTACATTTTTCAAAGATGGTCGCCTACCAGACTGTAGAGTTTTTAACGATCTCCAAAGTGCGACGTCGAAACAACCAGTTCGAGTAACAGGAACCTTTCGATCCAGCAACGATTAACGAGCACCGCGACCGCGTTCACATTGAAACGACCGAGCGTTCGCGAGTAAATGGTGGGGCGGCTGTAAACGTTCGCCGAATATTTTGTTTTGTTTTTTTGCGCGCGCGCGCGTTCTTATTTCCCTGCGGCGCGGTTCGCGGTTCTTTCGACGCGCGACCATCGAAGCGGCAAACTTCCCGACGTCGACACGTCCTTTACACGACCGTGTGTTTCATTTCTTTCGCATATCGCGCCGCTGGAAGGTGTAAAATCGCGTACTTCGCCAAGCGCATCGGAATAAGAGAATACGTGTACATTTCCGTTCCATCGTCGCGATGCGACGCGACGGGAGGAGGCGCGCGCGCGTGTATCCGATGCTGCGACCGACTTCGGCCCGATACTCTCAGGAAACAAAGAAGAAACCGTCATTTCCCCGGTTAGAACGTTGCCTGGAGATTCGATCGGATTCCTCGCAGTTAAAAAGAACGCTTCGGGAGTCGACGGTGCTTCGCGCTTTCGCGGAAATGTGCGCGCAAAAATAACTGCCGGTGATACCACCGTCGCATTTCCTGAAATCTTTCGGCACGAATGCGTCGTTCGCCATGTTTCAGGTGTACGGGGAATTTTTAGTCTCTTCCAATCGTTCGTGCAGAGCGATTTATACTCTTCGAATGTGGCAGCTTTAAATACAAGATTTCGATTTATTCGACTTCTATTTGTTTTCAGAGATCTTCCACCCGAATTGCAACATTCTCGAGTGAAATGGAATTTAATAGGTTGAAAATACTGCAACAGGATTCTTTAAATCCTTTTAACGTTTTTCACGTACTCGTCTTTGTCATAGATACATGCGTACAAACCGATGTCTACAGGAGACGCAACATTTAAGTTCGTTCGGTGCACTGGTTTCCCGAGATATTATGGCAACAACTTCAAAGAAGCCTGATTGATCGAACGAGCTATGACTTGATGATTCGTTTGAATACGATTGTGAAATTTTCGGGACATATTTTAAGAATGTTTATGGTGAAAACGGGGCCGGTTGCGCGAGAAAAGCGACCTTGATAGTCGAGTTGCAAAACCGGGGGGCGAACGAGGGTGAAAAAAATTGGACGATCGCTATTCTGGAGGATCCGCAGGCAGCCGTGCACGTCAGCGAGGTCGTTCCTCCGTTGCCGGGTTCCTCGAGGGTGTATAAAAAGCGCGTCTAATTGCACGGGTAAAGGAGACATTTAAATACGTCCGCGTGATCCGGGAGAAGGCGACTCCATTAGCGAAGCAGCTTACCGTAGCGACGCGGAGAGAGGCAACGTAGGAAACGTATTCAACGCAGGAGAGGCGACGCGCAGGGAACGGAGGCAACGGCCGTTACAAGCTGGGTTACGTTAGCCAGCTTCTCGACGACCCGTAAGGATAATGCGGCAGACAATAATAATAATTATTCGCCTCGCGGTGCTCGTAGTTGCCGAGTGTAACTCGTGATTCCACGATGTCCGCCGCATGTACGAAGTTTCTGCCGCGCGGCGCCGCGAGCATGCTAACTTCCTTCCTAACGCGGTTATCCCCGGCGCGTGCGTACCCTTCCCTTCCGAGTCCTCGAAGGGCCCGCGAACAAATTCGTTTCTGCCTAACGAGCCTGTCCTCGCAACCCTGTCGATTCGTCGATGACACGTTCACCGTCAACGTCTCTGTTCTACGAAGTTTACCTACTAGATGCGGTAAGGTTGCAACAGTGTATACCGGGTGTCTCGTTTAACTCTGCCAGGGTCGGCATGACCTAACTTTTTGTTATTTGCAAAAACTGTTCGCAAGATCGCGGAAGTGACCGTCACCTACACAGACTTACGTCTCCCTTCAAATACGACAACCGTATCCCAAAACAGTTTTTTGTACGAAGCGCAAAGTTATTAAGGGTGGCAGAATTACATGAGACACCCTGTGTAGAACCCATTACTAGAATAGTCGCTAATAAGTAGACTGTGGATCTTTATGCAAAATAAAAATTGTTCGCTCCAAAACGCAGAGACAAAGTAGAAATGTCCTTCTTTCTCTAATGATTTCAACAACTTAGAAGTTCTAATACATCTACACTTTGAAATTCTTTTAATCTTCCTATTCTTTCAAATTGCACCTACTCATTTTCGTCATAAATGCATAAAATCCGCAGTCTACAAATAACCTGTGACGTTGATGCGACTGTAAACAAAACTAGGAAAAACAAATCTTCCGTCTTCTGGTCTGGAGCGGCCATATGTGGCAGAATTACATGAGACACCCTGTGTAGAACCCATTACTAGAGTAGTCGCTAATAAGTAGACTGTGGATCTTTATGCAAAATAAAAATTGTTCGCTCCAAAACGCAGAGACAAAGTAGAAATGTCCTTCTTTCTCTAATGATTTCAACAACTTAGAAGTTCTAATACATCTACACTTTGAAATTCTTTTAATCTTCCTATTCTTTCAAATTGCACCTACTCATTTTCGTCATAAATGCATAAAATCCGCAGTCTACTAATAACCTGTGACGTTGATGCGACTGTAAACAAAACTAGGAAAAACAAATCTTCCGTCTTCTGGTCTGGAGCGGCCATATGTGGCAGAATTACATGAGACACCCTGTGTAGAACCCATTACTAGAGTAGTCGCTAATAAGTAGACTGTGGATCTTTATGCAAAATAAAAATTGTTCGCTCCAAAACGCAGAGACAAAGTAGAAATGTCCTTCTTTCTCTAATGATTTCAACAACTTAGAAGTTCTAATACATCTACACTTTGAAATTCTTTTAATCTTCCTATTCTTTCAAATTGCACCTACTCATTTTCGTCATAAATGCATAAAATCCGCAGTCTACAAATAACCTGTGACGTTGATGCGACTGTAAACAAAACTAGGAAAAACAAATCTTCCGTCTTCTGGTCTGGAGCGGCCATATGTGGCAGAATTACATGAGACACCCTGTGTAGAACCCATTACTAGAGTAGTCGCTAATAAGTAGACTGTGGATCTTTATGCAAAATAAAAATTGTTCGCTCCAAAACGCAGAGACAAAGTAGAAATGTCCTTCTTTCTCTAATGATTTCAACAACTTAGAAGTTCTAATACATCTACACTTTGAAATTCTTTTAATCTTCCTATTCTTTCAAATTGCACCTACTCATTTTCGTCATAAATGCATAAAATCCGCAGTCTACAAATAACCTGTGACGTTGATGCGACTGTAAACAAAACTAGGAAAAACAAATCTTCCGTCTTCTGGTCTGGAGCGGCATATTGTGGGCCTCGTTTGGAAATTTTTCTGAAGACATCAGACGACTGTTTTGCCTCGAGGTTTTGCATACACGTTGTCCATCATTTGGACGACATAATGGAATTTTTTCAAGTCCAAGTATTTAAAATCGTTAGAGTTACAGTTCCTTGGGGAACGGCTTCGAAGAAATGATACCTTTTGCCTGATGCGATTCCAGCCGTTGGTCTGAAATAAAAAAGCCGTATCTTAGAAATTTAAAAGAATCCTCTTTTGCAGGCGTATCGTCAAAGACACTTTTCGCGGAGCGCGGCGGGGCGGATTTTGGAGCTTGGCGGAACCTAGTGAAGCCATGGGTAATAATTCGCTCGGTTCGCTAAACTTTCTTACACCGCGACTGCGAGTTCGGGTGTGCTCAGCGTTAGGCAGACGATCTTGGCCGAATAAACAGAACTCGGCTACGGTTCAACTTGCGAAGTAGCGGTTGGGCGTGCTGCTGCTCAGATTTCGGATAATCTCCGGGCGCAACGCTGCCGACGCAACGCGACACGATCCGACCTGCACACCTGCATTTCGTAACGTTTGTTGCATAATTAATACAATTAAATAAACTTTGATTCCGCGGGTATAATTAACGACTCTCCGCTACCAAATATTTTCGGTAAGCCACGACTGCAGACGCAACCGAAACTTCGCGCCGCGGTTCTAAGCTGCTCAACCAGTATATGTACACACCTTTTGCGTGGCGGGAGCTCGTCGACGACGCGAGATCCAGTTTTCGGGATAATTAAACGGGAATTACATGGTACCTACTCGCAAAAGAATCATTGATGCGTTAACAATTTCGGGTATATTAAACCAAAGTCAAAATGACCGGTTCCAGATTTTTCATTTTACAATTATTGAATAATGATAAATATTATTTCATAACACATGAATGTACAGACATCTTTAGTAGAGCATGTATCACAGCAGGAGCCGCATAAGATCTGAATAAAATCAATCTTGTCATTTTTATAAGGGAACGTGTACCAGTTATATTTAAGGCTCGGCAGGTTTAGCGTTAATAACCGGGTACCCACTTTCTGGGTACCCACTGTGTTGTTGACATATATCGAGAATTCACTGTATATGTTTAAGATAAAGCATCAGACAGTAGTGGAAAACTGAATCGAGTGATACGTATGAGAAAAGGAGATCGTAGACAAAAGAAGATCGAGTCTCTCTTAATAAACGACACTTGACTATCCTTACAGAAATGCGTGTCGTTAATTAGCGAAATAATTGCAATGTAGGGTTCATCGCCGTCTAGTGAGTTGTTTAATTCGATCGGAAGTTTGTATTTGTTTCTAACGTGGTTGGTAGCTGGACAATCTTGAAGTTGATTGTTCGGATGCTCGATCAGAATTCCGACGGAACTCGCTAATGTTCTCGACGTTGAAAGATGAAGCGAGGGAGACGAGCAAAAAAAGCTTAACGCAAGGAGGGTGTAAATTAACTGACGCGTCCGCACCCACGCCAGCACCCACGCCTGCACCCCGGACCCAATGGGAAACGATGCTTAGCTCCGCTCGAGGAGTCTGCAGCCTAGCGTCTAGTGCCTGGTGCCTACATACACCACTCTCTGCTCGGATTCGCGCAACTTTGCCCGAGGGTCTTTCACAATGCCAACTATAAGTTATGCGCCACCCTCTCGCTCCTTCAGCCGAGAGTGGTGGTTGCATTACCCTGTCGTTCGTTTGAACCTTCAGCTGGTTTAGTGCCTCCGCATGCACGTTGCACCTCTCCTGCTCTCGTCGCGACAAAGCCTGTCCCGATCCGCTTTCCCATCGCGACCACCTCGCCCAGGGATCATAACCACGACCACGACGTTTCCTGTCAAATCATCTGTCACCCGGCGAATCCACGTTTAGGGGTCTTTAGTTGTTTTCGTTCGACTAGCCTGACGTCACAAATTCATACTAACCTTCCGCAGGCTCGCTGGGTGTCGTTCATGTCCAGGCGAAAATAGACGCCTGAATAAGTATCCTAGAATTTTTTCAGATTTTTTGAAATCCGAAAACGGTGGAAAAAATAGTCCTAGACCACGAACAACCCAGAGTGTCTATGAAAAATAAATGTGCTCGGGGGTTAACACTGAGAAGTTAAGATTCGTGGTGTTGAATAGTTTGTCAATATTCTTACATTTCAGAGACCATAATCAAATTTAGTACATTCCGTTACCGCGCAAACGAACTTTTCGGTTTGTTATACGAGACTTACAAGCGTAGCTTTCCAGATGAGTATTTAACGTGACAAAGAATAAGGGTTGGTTATAGTATTCTATTTTCCAATCATTGCAGCGACCGCCGGCCACGAGGAAAATTTAATTTCGGCGTTGAAGTCCGTCACAAGCATACAAACGTTTTTTGTAATTACCTTGACGAAAGTATTGCTATCAGCGGTATTCAAAGCTGTCGTCTAATTAACGTTGGAGTCGGGCCACTGGAAGTTCATTCATTACTGCACGTTTTCGGTAAACACGTGCGCATCTGCGCCTCTGGCTCCCGGCCAATAGCAATCGACGTGTCATAAACCTCGAGATGCGACGCGACTGTCAATGAGTCCACTAAACGAAGGTCGAGGCACGTGATACATACATCTCCCCGATATTTTCCATTATGACCGAGTGCATGAAGATCCTGGTTTCATTACAGAAATAAACAACAAGAACTTAAAGAAATAAATCTTATTTCTAAGTGAGTGATTTTCAACGATATAGATACCGTGTTAGATGAATCATTCATTCAGAAACAAATAATAAGAGCATGACGAAACACGTAATTTCAGAGACCGGAATGTATCACCAGGTGGAGAGTTTCAACAATAGAGACACATAACTTCAGATAAACTGTGTAGAAGATGACGTTCAGGAGTTTGTGTTGAAGTGCCCTGAGAAGACGTCTTTGAAACACACTGCAAGTAAAATACTAGATGAATGGTAGCAAGAATGTCTACAGGCCAAACATACCAAAGTATTTAGCTACATAAAGTGAGGAACAACTTTACTGTCTACAATAGACTAAATTCTGTTAAACAGATTAAGTACTACATTAATTCACCGGTAGGATTTAACGCATAAAGATTCGCAATCTCGTGATAAGCGTACGACTTGCAAATAAGCTGTACTCGTAAATGACCGAAATGATTCAAACTGCGGAATAAATCTCCACGGACGAACTTGTAGATCTCCAGAAGTTGTTAAATCTGGATAGTTGTAGGGTTGAAGTTTGCAAGTCGGTGAATTATGGAAGCAAAAGCGTGCCGATCGACGACAGCCCGGCCCGGTAGCAAAAGCGAGGCGTGCGCGGCCGCAAAAGCTCATTGGTTTTTCGTTGCGCCCCGTCGCGTCGCGTCGCCTCGCGTCGCCTCGCGTCGCGCGTCGGCTGCCCCATTCGTATTCATGCGCCCTTTTCGTCCGCTTTGTCTTCTTCCCCTTCCGCACGGGGGATCATGTTCTGTTTTCTTGCTCCTTCCTTTTTGCGCCGCATTTCTTCATTATGTCCATCTTCGTTTCCTGGGGATGCTATACTATACAGAGTACACCGCGGAGCTTACGTAAAATGAGGCGCGCGGGGGAATTTTTCATCTGCTCTTCATTCTGAATAATAATCGAATGAGAACGCGACGAATCGCGTATATATTAATTGGTGGCACCTTTCTTCATAAAATTGCTCGTTCACGAACGGCCAAGACAAAAGATTATCCTGAAAGCACAATACAAATTCAGAATACAGTGTTTACTCGATTTTCGTCCGAAACACGGGTCCAGCCACGGACATATATCAGTTAGGAGATATTATTCTTTGATCCACGCGACCTTACGCTCCTCGCGAGCTTCTGGACCCCTCGCGATGTATACCCCGCGGCAGTGGGGATGGTTCTGGGACATTTATCGGGTAGACATTTGTGACATATACAGAGTAAACACTGTATTTTGTTAAAAAAGCGAATAGAGTGGAAAAGTGAGGGAGAAAGAGAAAGAGAGAGAGAGAGAGATAGAGAGCTTAGTGCATTGACTGTATATGCTCGTACCACGCAACAATTTTAAATGAAACGTTATGGAATATATTATAACACGATCCGCATTCATTTCAGCGCATTAATAACCACAGGTGACTAATGAGCCGAATAACAAATTTTAAATAATTTTACAATCGATTCCGCACGAGAACCGCGGATTAATTTATACCGCAAATAAATGCTCAACTGCGCGATGACACGAATAAATTCGGGGGCAACGAGCGCGTTTAAAAATTGTTGGTGGGAGTGGATACTCGCGTTCCGCTGAATGGGAGTAACTGTAACTTTATGGGACCCCGTCAAAGCGCGTTTCCGGTTACGGCCGAGTGTTTGCGCGTTTCATTTCCACCGGCTAATTCGCGCGGAGTATCGTAATACGCATTAGAAGCGGCAATATTCTCTCTTCCAGCATCCTTCACAGACCGGTGCGGCGGAGGTTAATTAAACGAAATCACGAAACTCTCTCTCTCTCTCGCTCTTTTGCCTTGAGATCTCGGGACTGGGCGAACGTATCAGGGATCTCGGTCCGATTTCGCGAACCGTGAGCCAAACAGGAACAAGAGTACCACGGTGAACACATTAACGGGCTCTTTGATGTTACTTCCGATAAGATCCACGCTATTAATCCCTTAGATTAATCGGCGAGATTACACGGCGTAGACGTCGCCGTTCTTAAGGAACCCATCGCGTTCTGCTGCACCCGTATGATAACGCCGTTCTTCTTCGCGATGCGAAAAACACGAGATACGCGGAAAAGATAGACTGCCGGTACACGCGTTTCTAAATGAATTTTGCTGGGCCAGAAGACTCGAGATATACAGGGCGCCTCTCCTAAGTGTGACCCCCCAAAATATCTCCTTTAATGCGTCAGTATTAAGTGGCCAGATCGCTGTGACATAGATCGTGTAGGGCTACTATTTTCTTGTGGCCGCGTCGACCACTAAATACAGTTCACATTGTATCGTGTTTAGTGTCATTTTGATCAGAAAAAATACCACAAATAAGTTGGCGAAAGTCCGTGAAAAATAAAGACCTCCAGTGGAGGGGATAGCCGAACCGACTAAGATCGTGTAGCCCCGTTCGGCTTCGATCGAGACTTTACTGTACTCGGAACTGACTCGAGTACTCGAATGCTCAGGTACCACGAATACGTTCGTCGGCTAGGAAATTTATCGAAGTCACCGCGAGAGAGTGAAAATACTGTACGCTCCGCTGAACATTCAGGTCATGCTACATTTTGCAGAGTCTACAAAGTAGCCCGATGCGTTTATCGTCGATTCGCGTTGGATCAACGTTCGTCGGCCGTCGGCGCCCGTTACCTTTGTAGATTACACGCTCCGGGCATGAGTGCCACGCTCGGAGGATCACACCGAGCGAGCAAGGGGCTGTTATTCGCCGACCGTTCCGAGTCGCAATGGAGAAGTCCTGTAGATCAGGATTGCCAAGAGTCGGGGCGGTCTCCTTCAGTAAGAACTCGGCCTTTTTGTCGCTGCCTCGCCGACAAGCCTTTTCCATTGGCTGGTTCGTTTTGTTTCGGTATCTCGGCCGAGAACAATCCAGTCCGCTTTGGACGGGCTGCTCTGTTACCGTTACTGCCACTATTAGAATTGCTACTGCCGCGGCTACCACCGTAGAGCGCCGGTATTAATTGCACGGAAGAAAAGCTACGTGTCTCTATTATTTGCGATCTTCATTCCACGCGATCCCCCGACACGCCGAACCACTTTGTTTCCTCTTCCGGTGCTCCCGGGGAAATAGAATCGTCACTGACACGATTAATCTCCCAATTACAATGGAACAGCCAACCAATTCGGTGCAGCACCGCCGCCCGTTTGGTAATCGTTCCCCTTTCCTACCGAGCAAGAAAATAGATTCGGAACGAATCGGGAGAACAATCGCGTCGCCAATAATTCACCCGGCACTCGGGGACTCCCCGGAGCTTGTATCGAGGTCTCTCTTCGTTACCCAGAGCGCTTTCTTTGCATTCGAATTCGCGCGTTTCTTGCCAGCCGATAACTGTATTTAACCGACGGAACTTCTTAAATCTCGATCTTCTTACGGATTTATCCCAAAAGATATTGGATCCTGGAAACATCTTAAGTCCCTGGTGTAATATACTTTGTGGACAACATACTGTACTGGGCGAGACACTTAAATGTACCGCTCGGAAATTGTTTTCCGATGGAAGTTGTTTGTAACCAACTAATTATCACGCTGTATTCCTCGTTCGATATCCTACAATTTATCCTGCAACAATGCGCGTAAATCCTTTATGGTGAACGTCGAGTCCAATAGCGTTAATCTTCTTTGATATGCAGGTTTCCTTGAGTTCTACGAATGTGAATTGAATCGTGCACAAAATCGATGCATGAAATAGCAAAATTACGAACGTTCGAGAAAACCGTTTCTTATTTTAGCTCGACGCAACCGTGCTTTCGATCCCTGACCCTGGCTGTGTACGTTCACGTTTGAAATCTCAAAGCAAGTGAATGGGGGGATAAGCATATTTACTGAAGTTAATTAGATAGCGACGAAAATATGTATTCCCGACCGAGCCTGTGCGAACGATGGAAGCCGCAATTCTGCGGAATAATTCCGAATACTGCGTCATAGCTCTCGTTGTTCTCACAAGAAACGCAGATTTGCCATAAAATGTGTACAGTGCACTATGACGTTTATGGAAAACAGAGATTTTCCGAGTGAATTGAATAATATTGCGCTCTCTGTATTTCTTCTCTTTCAGTAATTTTACTAAATTTTACTAACTTTTTATTCGAACGGACGAATAAATCCAAAATAAATAATAAATTGGAAAAAATAAATCTATCTAAAAATTAAAAAAGATGGTCTATCTATCCAAATAAATAAGGAATAAGTTATTCAAATAGCGAGAATGATTAAGAAATGAATTCTTTGAATAAAATGTTCCATTCAAAGGAACTTATTCACCTCCTAGATGCGGTAAGGTTGCAACAGTGTATACCGGGTGTCTCGTTTAACTCTGCCAGGGTCGGCATGACCTAACTTTCTGTTATTTGCAAAAACTGTTCGCAAGATCTCGGAAGTGATCGTCACCTACACAGACTTACGTCTCCCTTCAAAAAAGATGGTTTATCTATCCAAATAAATAAGGAATAAGTTATTCAAATAGAAAGAGAATGATTAAGAAATGAATTCTTTGAATAAAATGTTCCATTCAAAGGAACTTATTCACCTCGTCACTTGAGACTAGTATTGAAAATGTTTAGTGTGTGCGAAGGATTGAAAGATTTCCGAGCCTCAGGATTAAAACACTGCGAAGCTGCTATCAGATCCTGTCGATCGAACCGCCGTGAACTTTGTCAGCGAACAGCATTCCCGCGAAAGTGAATTCGCGCGTGACAAGAGAACGCGGACCCGTCGAGGGAGAACGCGAAATTCCTGTCGCGGCGCACGGCAAAGTGTGTCGAAGGATTCAATCTTCGTAAACAAATAAAAAGCTGGGAACGCACGGCGACGGCAGCCAGCTTATATCGAAGTTCGCTTCCGGGGCAGATAGACGCGTCTGTGGAGCTGGTGGAATCGGCTTGGCAAGCACGCCGCGACGAAACTGTCTCGCGCCGATCAGAAATGTGTTGTAACGCATTGTCGCGTCGCGTCGGTTCTATAATCGTTGATAAAAACCACGGTCTGTTAACGCTTTGGACTCCGTGTCTAAAAAGAATTAAAACATTCAATTATTTTTCCTGTTTCAAAAACGAATTTCTGATCTAATATATTCAGATTACTTGATGATTTACCACCAAAGGTCAAGATTAGCAGATTGCAAGAAGATTGAAAATGTATCATACATCAGCAGCATACATCTTAATATAGTCACTGTCCTCTGCATCGTACGCGATTCACTGTAACAGTCAGCATCGAATAATAAATAAACGTAAGTAAGATAAAATATATGTTAATCGAGGAAAAATGACAACAAATAGTTAATAACAGAAAAGGTAAGTATTTTACGCATCTGGGTCACTACATAAATTCACTTGCCCTCACCAAGGTGGCGGATACGTCGCACAGCTCTGCCATGACGATTTGGCAGGGACATTGACTAATCTGTCCGATCAGTTGCGGAAACGCAATGGCGGTAAGTAAGTCAACGGTTTTCGACGGTCGCGAGAATAGGCGTGATTCGAGAAACGGGCGGGCATACTTAACGTTCGCTAAAATATTTCTATGGATATAAAGCGGGCTGAATGGATTTCCAGAAGTCCCTTTGATGTTCCTTTGCCGGAACGTGGCGTTCCGTCGAGCCGGGCCGAGCCAACGTAAGCCACTTTCCCGAAGAGGCAATTCGTATACGTAAATATATACATCTCATTCATTCCCGTTGCAATGAAATTGAATGCGTACTTTCACCCGCGTCTCTTTCATGCCGTCTCCCCGTTTCCTTCCCCCGCTCGGTTGCTTTCCTATCTTTTAATCTCTCCTTTTCGTTCCACCGTTTCTTCTGTTCGCTTTCACCCCCTCATCATTTGCCTCTTGTCCCTTTTAGGTTAGGACGCGGTACCGAATGCGATCCTCAACCACGCACGACGCGTACCTGTTCACGGACTTGTTTCTAACACGACCGGACGACAATAGAACAAACTCGAGAAATCAAAACTCTCGTTACCGTATCGCGGCGTGGACAGCAATGGCGATCAATTGTTACGATTTCCGAAAACGCGCGCAAATCGTCTCGCGTCCGATGACTTCGGCTCTCGTCGCGCGCTACCCATATTGAAGTTATTATAATTTCGTAAAAAAT
Source organism: Halictus rubicundus (assembly GCF_050948215.1). Lineage (NCBI taxonomy): Eukaryota > Metazoa > Arthropoda > Insecta > Hymenoptera > Halictidae > Halictus > Halictus rubicundus. The sequence continues at coordinate 11,842,871 of NC_135155.1, read as the reverse complement.
GATCGCACGACAATCAACCCGGACTCATTTTAAAGCCTGATGTCTCTATTTTCGCAGCCCTCTGCTGCACGATATACTGGGTGGAAAACTGAAGACCTGCTTTTCTGGAAAATGGTCTGAATTGAAACGTTTCTGAAAAGTTTGACAAATTTTCTTTGTGACCGAATCTACCACGAATTTGAAGATTGAAGCTTACATTTTACAACGACCCTCTAAACGTTGAAGTACAACTCTTTTAGCTGCTCTACGATCAAAACATGAGGATCAGGTTTGATAGTATAAAGACCTCGTAGTGCACCTTACAGATATCGTTGTAAAAGCGTTGAGTTTGGTGGGGTTTAGTGTACCAGCCGAGAATAGTGTCGCGAGCGATCGAAAATCGGTTGAAGCATAACCGCAGCCTTAGGTCGGCAGACAACGAGCCAGTCGGCTCTCGCGAAACGAAGTTCCTCGGAACAGACGTTCCCCAATTATTATTACGGAGGCACAGTTCCAGCCAGCACCTCCAATTATATCCCGCGGAACTAATCCGTAAGTTTCTTTGTTAAATTTCGCGCTCGCAACCGGTAACAGGATTTTAAAAGCATAACTTGGATCCGCGGCTACCGTGCTGCCGTGCAGTCACGCGAACCAACTTTTCGATGAGAGGAAAACCGGGCCAGGCGGAACGGCCCCGGCTATTGTTTCTTCGTTACCTTGACGAGAATATTAACGACTGTCGTCTATCGCGATTAATGCACACCGTTTACCCCCATTATTAACCGACCCGACCGGGAGCAACCTTTGCCACTCGATCCTTGCCGAGAACGTCTCGCGTCAGCGAGAACCAATTAGCGCTTCGGCTGTCGGAGTTCCGGAAACCCTCGTACGCACCTCAGAAATACGGAATTCGGAAAGAGTACTGTTTCTCAAAGAAACATAGTCGTTTCAGCTAATATTTCATGCTTCCTGTAAACCTACCGAGCACAAAAAGCGCCTGGCATGTGTTGTTTTATAAAAATGACTCAGTTTATCTAGACTTTTGCTATTTTTATTACAGTGGAATGAATTTTTCTGATTTTAAAAATTGTAAAATAAATTACCTGGGACCGGTCAACTCGATCGGCGCTGGCAGGTAATCGTTGTTTCCGTTGTTAGACAATTCAACAGTTTTGTATTTTCATAATTTCTTTCCTCCTTACACCACATTTGCGTTAATCGGTTAATATTCAACGTTCCCACGGCTCCAAGGCGAAACGTTCGCGAGATTTTCAAATTTGCGATGTAAATTGCGAAGGCGCTTTTTACTTTCTCGGCCGGTAGCCACCACGGCGATTAGCATAGCAGATTAGCGGCTCGTTATCATTTTTCTGAGCTTTTATAATCGTTTACATTCTGCTCGGGCACATTTCAAAACACGCGTACCGTTATCGCGATCGTTCCGAAACTACACGCGTTCTGTTTACTCGCGGCAGATTTTTCCACGGCCACGCGACTTACTCGAATCTTCGTGGACTCGTTGCTTGTCCTGATAGTGTCGCTCGGAACTTGAACGTTTCTCCGGAGTTCACGTCGCGATTAGGTTTGTGATTTAGGTGGTACACTTATTTGAATCACCCTATATACTTCTTTGTATACTCACATGTGACGCCACATACTAGTGCCGGTGTTGTAACACGCGAATCTAAACGCGAGTATTCATTTTCACGTCGAATCCTACTTTTAATCTGAAAGACTCAAGTCGCACGGAATCGCCATAACGGTAAAGCTAGTAACATATTGACTTCACCGTAATTTCTTCAGCTTTGCACTCTCTATCCGTCTCCTAGCCGTGCACGACGGAACAAGGTTATTGCGAGGCGGGTTGAACGTCGAGGGGGAATTTTGAGTCTCTTATTTGTCTCTCGTGGAAGCGATACAACGCGAAATGTTTCGCTTGGTAATTCAATCGTACGGCGAGTATCGACGCACCAGTGGTTTGCACGTATTTATTTGTCGATTCATTTCAGTCGAATTAGTTTCGGAAAGTTTCGCGTTGCGAAAGCACCAGCGAGAGGGACGGCCGAGAGAGTCACGTGGGAAATTGCGTCTGATTTCGCGTCTATTCGATGCGCCTCGGCAAGGGCGGTGCTAAAAAGGTTAATCTGGTAAGACGGTGAACTTCGCGGAAATTTGGAGAGGTTTCGCGAAACCGTCGATATTTCCGTCAGAAGGACCCCGCAGTCATTTACAAAGTTACGACGCTAGGCGAGGCAAGGTTAGGCGAAGGTGAGCTGGGGGCGAAGGAGGGAGGGGTGGGGCGTTCGTTCGGTATTTTTGCTCGCCGCGCCGGCGGATCGGCGAGCTCGATAAGCGCGGCTCGGTGCAGCCGCGTTACGTAAACGGGGAAACATGCGAGAGATATGTGTTCCTTGGCTCGGTGCGCGAAGGCAAGTAGATGCTCTTCGGGGAAACTTTCACCGGGATATACCATTCTGCACCCGTGTATAGGCGTCTTGCGCGATTCTCGCGAATATTTGCTACACTCTCCGGCCCGGCTGCAGCCGTATTTGCACATTCGATAGAATGCCGGCGGAATCGTGAAACATTCTGCGCGACCCATCAATGACAACTCTACAATGCCGCGGATAGTTTGCCATTCATGTCCTCCTCAAAATAATCTCCCTTCGCGTCTGTGCACGGTGTCTTATTGTTCATTGTTCGGAACAATATCTTAACTCCCATTAAGTACCAAATTTTTATTTTAATATTTTTGCTGATCAATTGAACAAATATCTCCATTTGACGGTGCTTGGAATGTATTTAATTCTTCGTGCAAGGATCTTTTTTTATTTAAATTGCACGCAGAAATTTGAAAAGGTTAACCCTTAGCGCTCGAATGGCGACTGTAAGGCGCCAATAAAAATTCCTGTATCATTATTCAAAATATTTTCTACAGTATTACGTTCATTTGTATTTAATAAATTACTACACATTTCAGTACTGTACGAGTAAATTGCACCATTTTCGTATGTATAGCATGACAAAATATATATAGAATGGAAAATTCTAGGTCGGAAACAATGTTTCGTTTTGGAGTTAAAATGGCTTCGAGTGCAAAGGGTTAAGTTGACCGGCCGTGGTAGGTTTAGTGTTAAGAGTTATGATTTTTTTTTTTTTTGCGTCGCAACGGTTCATCAGGATTTCGAGTCCGTCGGCTACGTCGTCATTCAGTGATTGGATCGCAAGGTGCTCGGAAATATTTCGAGCGGTAATAACCGTGTAGTTTTCTCCGTAGAAACGCAACGTTGTCTCCGGGTTTCTGTCTGGCAGCAACGCGAATTACGACGGTAATTTACGTCCTCGAGTTTTACGAGCGTGTATCGGACGGCCTTGCTTTATTGGTTGACTCTCTCCGGCCGCGCCGGGCGAAAACAGAAATTCGAATTTGCCCTCCGTGGACCGGCGAATAAAAACGATGAATAACATTAAACCCAAGCGGAGGAAACGGGGGTGGGGACAAAAACGGGCGTCGTCGTAAACGGAGATTAAACTGGCCCCGGCCACTCGCGCCGACACGGATGGACACTTGAAATTAAAACAAGCCGCGCGGCGTCCTCCACTTCTATGAACGCTCAGACGGAAATGCTTCTCCTCGACGAGGAACGAGGAACGCGGCCAGAGATTCTTTCGCAATTTTACGTCTCCCGTAAACATCCGTCCGCTCGTTACGGCAAACCGTTCCCGAGTCCTTAATAACGCAGTTCCGCCGTTTCGAAATGTCGCGAGGGCCGCTCCTTCTCGAACCGGAAGCATTAAGCCCAGCTTCCGGGCCAGCAGGCTAGAAAATTGTTATTTTCGAAAATTTTGTTTTCGCTGAGAAATGAACGAGAGAGTGCAGCTTGCAGCGCAGCGACTGCGAAAAGGTTTCTGAAGGGTAAGACTGTCTAGCTATGCCCTACCTTACACCGAGGCCAACTCGGTTCTACGATAAGAGGGGGATTGAAAATTTGCAGGAAAGATATCATACTGTCCTTGATAATGATGGAGATTGTATAATAAATTACGAAATAAAAACTTGAATTTACTAGAAAGTTTGTTTTACATTTCAAAATAATTGATTACTTATGGTTCCCCTAATATTTGCAGTCTACTCACTTGGCACCAGCGTCGTATAAACGCGTCATGTTGTTCATAATTTTCGCTTCGCCTTTTTAACATTTTTAAATAAAACTTCCGGGACATTTACCTCAAGACGAGTTCTGTAAACTGTCTGCAAAGATACCCCATAAAAAATTTACTCACATTTACAAAAAGTCGCCTGAAAGCAACGGTCCCTTTCCATCCGTCATCCCGGTTTTCTGCTTGAATCAGCGAATTCGAATATCCTTATTAACATGCATATTTGATAGAGGGTAAAATAGGGGGAGGCTCTTTTTCCCCTCGATGGAGAAGCTCTGCGAACACTTCGAGAAATACGGTTGACCCGCTCACCGAGGGCAGCATTCAAATTAACTCGTTCGGCCCGATCCGATCCGATCCGATCCGATCCGATCCGACCCGACCCGACTCGGCCCGGCCCGGCCGTGGCTCGGCGTTATTGTACGGTTACATTCGTGCCCGCAAAGAGAGGCAGAAAGGAAAGAACAAAGATCGGACTTCCGTTCGTAAACGATGTCTTCTTTTTACAAGAGCCGAACTTCCTTCGAGGGAAATTACTTCGCGTTTTAGCGAGTTAAGTCGCGTCCGGAGAGAGAGAGAGCTCTTTTTTATCGCCTCGGATTCGCTGGAACGACGCTTTCTGAATCCGAACGGGATTCGTTCGGGGAATCTCTCTTTTATCGAGCGTGCCTACACAAAAGCGTCCTTCGACTTTTCCGAGTATTTTTTCTTTGCCCTCGAAAATAGTTGCATTAAATATCTTAGAGTTTATACTTGGTTCTTGTCTCTTAGTCCTTCGACCCTTGTGCCACTGTGCGGGTCAATTCGACTCGAAAACAGACCTTCGCTCCTAATTGTAACTTTAATTGCCACTTTACCGTTTAATTGTCCCGGGGACAGTGGTACAGCCGTCAGGGGTGATTACCCGTGAAAAGATAAGTCGAAAATGTACTTCTTGTAGTATTTAATGGGACACCGCGAAGCGTTGCAGAATTTTTATCAAGATACTCTCTTTGCTATAACTTTTAATCGACTGGATGTTAGCGCTTAGAAAATTTACCGTGTATTTAAAGTTGGGCGAACGAGCCAGCAAAGTTTTAGAATGATGCGTGCAGCAGTCATCTTTTTCTTTTTAATTATTGAACCATAGCATTGGGGGGAACTGTAGGTATTGTGGCGAGTTTACCTTCCTTCACGGGCGACGCTAAACGATTACTCTAGTCTAGAATACGCTCCGGCGGACGTTGTAAACGACATATGAAAACGTTTGAAGAAGCGAGCCACACATTTCACGCAGACATTTACGACGAGGCTGAAAATATTGACCACTCAAGCTCGCGACCCCATCGTTCTCGCTCGCACCACGTTAGATCGCATACTTCAGCAGCCTGAAGATAACTGTTGCGCAATCTTGGCGTGCCTTCCGCTTCGAGCGCGCCCTCTTCTCTCTTCTGTCGCCTCGGTCTTTCAGCCTGCAACTCCTGACTTTCTCCTTGACGGAGTCACCGAAAAGGCCAACGGACTTGAACTTCTACGCTCCGTAAATATTTCTACCGGGTTGCGTATCAAATAGACCGCGCATCTTTATCTGAGTTGTTATCGTTCCGGCTGTCAGAGTTTCAAAGCGTAATTCCAAACGAAAAACTAATCTGAGCAGCTGAGGACAGGATGTGGATTAACATAGCAAATACATTGTTATTTATTTTCCCTTTTCCTTCAATGGATGCAACAATTTTTACGTTACATAAAGATCATTTCTTGTTATTCCTTAATTCTGATATTTTTATTAAAAGATTCAAACAATCCCGTATGTGTTTGAACGATTTTCTATTACAAGAATATTACGGTGTTCGAACAAATTAACAATATTTAGAACGATATCTAACAAATATTGTCGACGAAGTGAGTCATCCTAATCAATTTATAATACTGTTAATTGTATCGTTAAAAATGTATGCAATCGTGCGTTCGTAATGGCACAATTACCGTGATCAGCATCGCAAATTATTCTTCTCACTTTTTCAACGCATTTCTTTGCCTCGTAATAAAAAGTATTAAATGTCAAGTATAACTACTTGTTTACTTATAAATGTTCTTCATCTTAAAAAACCTGTAAAAAAACCTATCAATTCAAGATCTATCCTTAGCTTGTTCTACGTATTTGTTTGCCTCGGCTGCATTACAAACAATTTCATATAATACACTTCTCGTATACAATCGCTTCGGATGATCGCAATTTATGGAGAAACGAATGTTGTATGAACATATAAACAAATCTACGAAATCCTCTAAAAATGTTGTACGAATCGCTGAGGCCAAAGTTAAAATGATGAATAATAACTGGACTGCGGATAAAATTATTAAAAGAAGAAATATAGTTTCATTTAGCTTCTGTTCCTTCGAATCAATTTGGACATTGTTTATCGGTTGATAACAAATGGCAATGTGGAGAATTTCGATAAAAATGTGACATAAAATAGTTTACCTAAATATGACTTTATAGGAGGATCTCTTTTCTTTTATCCAGACAAAATATCGATAATTTTTCATAATATAAATATCTGTAAATACTAACCCTCTGCACTCGGAGCAATTTTACCTCGAAAATCAAACATTTTCCTTGACCTAGGATGTTTCCCCGTGACCTAGGATATGAAACTGATGCAATTTGCTCACACAATATTTAACATGTATAGTAATTTAGCGGCGCCTTAGAGTCGCCACTCGGGTGTAACAGTTCAAAAGAAATATTTTGATGCAAGTTGGGGGAAAATTAGAGCAAAACCAGAATTTTCTAATACAACTGTTCTTGCCTCAACTGTACTCGTTACCTATTCTCGTAATTATCTCAAAGATAAATTAATTCGATCCCCTTTGTTCTGGGAAGTCCTAGTGCGTGACATAATATTCAGAAATTCCGTGACTGTATTCTAATAAATTGTTTTAATATCTCATAAAGGAGGAACGTTACATTTGATCAAATATTCGAACGATGAAGCCGAACAACGAAGAAAATTCTGGTAGCGAGCTCGTTAAGCGTGAAATATTTGATTTCACAATATTTGATTCGCCGTGCGTTTGGGGACGATGATGTTCAGAGTGCCGAGGGTAACAAAAAATTCGTCATACTTTGTAGTCCCTTATGGACGAATGGTGTCTGTAGCAGAAAAAGAGCGAGTAGAAGAGGACAGCCGAGGCCACCAGGAGGAAGAGCAGTCGAAAGATTTTCACGGGCCAGATATTGGTCTCGTCGACGCAATGCTTCTTCGCGGCGGCGGCGCTGCAGAGAACGTAACTCTCGATGTCGATTTCCGAGGCAACCGGAAATGCATCTCGGTCTTCCTCGGCGAGACGTTGCTGCAGCAGGTACACACGATTCCTCTCTGCTGACCACGGCCTCGACGAAATTGACTCAAGGGATCGAAGTGCATTACGAACTCTCTCGTGTTCTCGCAGGATCCTGCGGAGAGAAGCAAAGGTTTTTACCTCGGGACGTCTGATCTTTCAAACCCACCCACACACACCCGCACCGTCACACCTTCGCGCAGCCACCACGTCGCCACCTTGTTGCTACCTGTTCTTCGATCCGCATCTATTTGCTCCCTTCTGCCGCGGTTCAACGCGATCCCGTCGCGTGTCGCGCTTTTTGCCGCGTCGACGCGACCATAAATGCTTAAATCCTCTACGATACCATCCATCTCGGCAGAGTCTACCCTGCTCGCAATTTATGCGCGCGATAGTTCCCCGAAAATCACTTCTTTCAGCCCTCCCGCGTTGCTTCAGAGACTATTTCGCTCGAAAGATGGAAGACGAAATTCTTCACAGCGTTATCTAAAGCTATTACCAATTCCTTGTGATTGGAGAGTAAGCTCACAATTAGAAGAGTTGATCAATAAATCGTTTCCCCTGTCTTCTAGTCCCCACAGTATTTAAACTCAGAATGTGTAATTTTAATTCTCAATTTCGAGCGGAGATGTTTGACGAGATGAAAAAAGGGCAGCCGTAAAGTGTACGTTTTTGAGAACACAGTTTGAGTGTTCGGCGCAAATGAGAAAGTACTAGAAGTTAGCGTTCCCGAGAATTAAATGACTAATTAAATTTCGCGCGGTCTCTCGAACAAGTTGTTCCCGTGAAACTTTGCTGTTTTCTGCGCGACTCTTCGAATTTTACGTAGTACGAGGAAGCTTCGCGTCGCGATGATCGTCGTTGACGTAACTCCGACGAGCACCGTACTCGCGCAAAGTGCACGAGAAGTTTGCAAGGGAATTTACTCTTATCGATTCGTTCGATCAACCCCATAAAAAGTTTCGAGCTGTTGCTGCTGCTGCTGCTGCCACGCGACACGTAATCATGGTCTGCCAGCCAATTAATTATGAATATCGTTCCGCTAGCCAATCGATTAATATAATTGCACGCGAAAGCGGGCGACGCAATTTCTCTCGACCGATATACCCCGTTATGATGCAACAAATAATAGCCGAACCGCACTGAAATCGATACGGTACAGGTCAGTTTTCGTTGCTAGTTTCGATATGTTTCCATTGTCTTCCGGTTTCAAGTTTTCATTCTCGACTTGAGAGTTCCGAGTTTCGAATTTCGCGGCGGAGGCTTCGAGTTTGCAAGAACTTTCGATTCCACCGAACACTCGGTTTCTAGAAAAAAATATCCGAACTATTCAAATTTTCATATTTCCAAATATTCAAATATTCAAACATTCAAATATTCAAACATTCAAATATTCAAACTCTCAAATATCGAAGTATTTAAATATTCCAAGTTTCAAGTATTCATACATTTAAATATGCAAATCCTCAAATATTCAAGTATTGGTGCAATAAATATTCCAAATTTCGATAAATCTTTAAGTTTTTTCGCAGATTCGATGTGTTCTACGCTCAGCAAAATCTCACTTTTAAGCAACTCCGAAACCTGTTTTCCTTTGGAGATAGCGTCCTCACAATAAAATATTTCAAAAATGTGCCGCGTCCGCAACAGTGTGACGGAGGCACCAAGACATAATTCGCGAAGAAGAGCCTAATGTCGAGTCGCACGCCACCGAAAAGTTTGCACAAACGCGTACTGGCTGGTCTGTTGGCTGCAGCGGTCGCACATACTATGCAGCGTGTGACGTCAAAGCCTAAGGATTGGCCTACTGGAACGTGAACGGTGGGGATAGGCGGAGCGTGCCCTCTTGACCTTGTGGTGTCCCGCGAGACTTCTTGCGAGGCACGAACAGTACACAGAATCCCGACGAAGTGTGCAGCCCGTTAGAGAATCGCGGCGAAGTTAAAGTTAAAAAGCGGACCGGTTTTCTGTCCGGCACATCATTTCGCAACAGGCGGGCGTGGTGGCGAGTCGCGTACTTCAATGGAGGGAACTGTCAAGATTTTTCGGGAAGTTTCGGCAGTCAGTGAACCGAACTCGCGATTTTTAAAAGCAATCAAAGAACGAATCCGCAAGTTCTCGACCCTCCTCCTGCTGGAGGAAACGAGTTTCCTTTCGACTGTTTGTCTTTTTGCCCCTCTTCCGTGCCAATCTCTCTCTCTCTCTCTCTTACCACGACTGTCTAGCCGGAAACCGCGGACGAACCTGTTTACTTTGGTATTCGGCTAAATCGTAGTTCGAGATAACTTTTACTTTTGTCGCGATTGCGTCGCACTTGAAATCCCATTCCTTGCGGCTCGCTAACGAAATCCAACTTTTCCCGAAATATCTCTCGACCACCAATTTTCGCAGATTGTGCCGCAAACGGTCTTGCGAAATTGTGGAAAATCGTTTTCCGATTGACGATTAACTATCTTTACTGTGGCATGCAATACAGAGCAAGGGGTTAGACTTCGACTTTACAATTATCAACGCCACAAAATTCATTTGCCAGCCGACAAGAATTCGCGAGCACATCCACGTAAAGATGAAAAATGAAAAATTCAACGATCTCAATTTTCCAGAGAAATTCGAATGCAGGGGAATACCGCAGGATATATTTAATTCTGGGAAAAGATGACCTGAAGAAAAGCCAGGCTCCTTCTTGAAAATCGTCGGTGGTGAGAGAGGTTTTTGTGAAATATTCGGCGAAGCGTTCTCGCGTGTCAACAGAATCCTTTCGGAACCGGCGACTCAGGGAAATCGAGGATATCGTAAATTTTCAGGTCGTTGTACCTTTTCTTGGCTCCGAACAGGCCGAGAATCGTGTCGCTAAGCAGGGATGGCAGCCACTCGAACAGCATCACCAGAATCCAGTAGGAGATCGCCGAAGATGTCATTCCACGGAACCCGAATGTCGGGTATGTAAACTTTCGGTTGCCTCGGCCTCCTTTCTTAATCAGCTCGTTCCACGTGCAGCCGATCGAAATCGCATTGTACACCACCGGACCTTCGACGTTCTTTCTGCAAAAAGATCGCAAAACTACGTTCAAACGAGACCGCAAACATACTTCTTCGGTTCGAGTTACAACCCTTCAAACATTCCTCTTCTTCGCTTTTATTAACGCCGGATTAGCACTAAAAGTGGCTACAGCGAATACTCGATATATGTCAACAACACGGGTCTTGCCAGCGTCGTGTATCGTCCAGGCCTTGGCGACATATATAGAGAAATCACTGTACTAGCAGTGATTTATGTCTATCACTTTATGCAAAATCAAAATTTTTCTCAAAATCAGAATTATTATAATTTTCAGAAATTAGACAAAACCGAAATTTCTCTTTTAATCATTTCACTAAGCTGGAAACTGAGTAATAATATTCTCAGGTTTCTCTAATGTCTTCACAGCTTTACCTAGTCCGCAGTGTAGTGACTACAAAAAAAATTCGGGCTTCAAAAAATCAGAATTTAGTGGTAGAATGGCGAACAAGCAGATTTGATTTGGCCAAGTTTCGATTTTACTTTGCACCCGGTCCTGTTTCAATCTTCCGAACGAGATATACATAGTTAGTAACCTTTGAGTAGAATCTCGTCCGCGGCGAAATAGCGAGCCGGCGATATCTGCATTTTCATTATTATTTGCAATGGCGGGCCGTTCCCTTTCTCATGGAAATAAATCGTTTCCTCGATTAAATTTCCTTTCCTTTATTAACTGGCAAGCATTTAAATGCTGCCAGGATAACCTACCAGGTAAAGGAAACGTTTCATTAAAAAATGTCTACGCTCAAAGCCGCAGCACTGACTGGATTCGCGCGAAAGGGAAGATCTTGCAATTTTGAGAAAGATATTAATTCTCGCCGTTTTATATCATGCAATTTTACACTGGACCTGATCGGACCCAGAGTAAATACAGTTGTGTTTTTAGAAATATTTTGCTTCCAAATTGTACTATTCTACATCTTCAGAGAAAAGCTTCCGGAAAGAAGCTCAATAATTATCTGTTAAACAATCATTTTAGCTGAAGTTGTTACACTATATTGATTCTAAAAATTCATTGAATTATGAATAAAGTTGCCGACGTTTAAGAAGATTATTACAGAATTGTTATTTTGCGTGAAGATCCGAATATTGAAATAAATGCAGGTATAGAATAAATCTGAATTTTCTTTCTCCGTTTTATGAAATGATTAGGGGCAAAGAAGTTTGAATGACTGTAGCGGAAGGAAATGACGCGGCGTGGAGTTAGCGGGGCTGAATGACGGAAACACGCGCGCTGAAACAGTTAGGTTTTGCCGCGGCGCGGCTCGGCGACGTTCAAAAGAAATTTGAATGCTCTCGTGAAACGGAACCGCGTTCGTTTACCGTAAACTGTGCTCACGGCGTTTTATAGCGTTCGCATAAAAGCGCGCGCGCGCGCGTCCTCTTAATCGTTTTACGTCGCATTCGTATCGCCGTTTATTTAGTTTTAACCGATCCTTACGACCGCCACGAAACCGTCCGCTTTACGTAATGTCTCTTTTCTAATCCGCAACACGCTGTTGCTGCCTTACTTTCCCTCGCCCCGGTTTATTGCTATATTTGTCGGGAAACTATATCAAGAAAGAGAGAGCGAGAGAGAGGGGAGAGAGGGGAGAGTTACGTCGAGCTGCTAATATTTCTTTTTCGCCTTCGTTAACTTTCTTGATTAACAGTTGCATTTTGAAATTTGCCGTGTTACTACACGCGGACGATAATGAAACCTTTATTAAAACACTAACCATCGGCCATTTCTTAATCGTCTGGTACACATTCATGGTTCAAAGATTTCGTAATGAATTCTTTCTGCGTGGTTGCACGAGTAGTTCGTGAGCTAATAGAGCCGGGTGCGTTTCAAGTAAAAAGTGTTGGAAGCAGTGATTGAAATATGTTTGTTGAAATTGGATAGGGTAAGGGATCCGATTACTGTAGGGGTACCAATTACTATATTAATTCTTATATAGGTCATATTATCGGTTCTTATTATCGGTCATTCTTATTGCTTTTTAACCGCCATTGTCTTGTTTAGATAATGACACACCAGTGAAATAACGATACAGGAAATAAACAAGCTCGGTAGGTGTGCGATAATCGTATGCAAAAGACCGTAAAATTGTTGTTACGTGAGCGTCAGCAACCGGCAAGCCTTTCACCAATTATATTTTTAGGAGTACAAAATGTCTGACCTATCTACATACTCATAGTAGTGGATAACATTCGAATCAAATATTTGCAAAAACTTAATAACGACATTAACAATTCTCCTTTGAATTGTAGAATATTTAAAAATGTCGAATGTTAATTATCAATTGTATAGATTTCCGGATACGATGGCAATCTATCGAATTCCTTTATTCACTGAATTATTATTTCACTCCTCTTTCATTATCGGAATAAACAACAACGACTAATAAAGTTTCACTAACGGCCACGTTCATTAGAACTTCCCTATTACCTTCGAGGTAAAAATTAGCTCATGAACGATTTCAGTTTCTAGGAGTAAATTAATAATACCAAATTAATAAATTAGTAAATTAATAAATTAATATATCCATCCATTTTCCCTCTTTCTATCCTCTACTTATTGACCTATCCTCGTGCCACCAATATCCCCACCATCTCAATTCCCCGCGGCACTCTATCGTCCGCGAGTTTACCTCAAGGTCTGCATTTGGAATAGACTTCCGATGAATCTGCGATCAAAATATGCCTATCCCGATGGACGCAATAATCCCGAGGATCGCTCGTGCACATCCATGACTGTTTGCGATCCGTGGCAGCGTTTATCCCGGATCACATCGCTTTGGTCAAGTTATAGGGCAGAGGAGGGGGACAGGAGGATAGAGGAATAGAGGATCACGGTGGTGGGAGAGCCGGAACAGGAGATAGAGAGAGATGGAAATGGAGTACTTACGCGGTGGCCCGTTCCCAAGCAACGGCGATGAGGGTGTTGACCGTCAGGTCGATTGGAATGATTTCCGCTTGGAAGCTAGACTCGCCCAGGGCGAGGCCCGCGCCGACCATGAACGCTGTCGGCCCTTTGAAGACGTCCACGAAGCCGGGCGCGGGCTCCCGAAGAGCTGGCCCGACCAATGGCACTCGGACCAACGCAATCGGTCCATCAGGGACCAGCTCGTTCTGCAAGGACTCGCCTATCTGGCCCTTGTGCCGGAACAGGCTCGACATTGCTGCCAACGCCTCCAACTTCGGCAGCTCCTGACAGAACTCGAACATCGCGTCGTGAGGACCTGCCGCGTGGAATGCCACGCTAACCTTGCCCAGATGCTCCCTGTCCTCTTTGCTCATCCCCAAATCCTCGTACAACAGGTTACCTTCCAACGCCTTCACTCGGCTGATCGCTGTTGGGTCAATCTGACGCAGCCTCTCGAACCTGAAAACAGGACCTGAAGTTTGAAAGACTGAACTCGAGTGTTGATGTCTTTGATCGATTCTATACAAATTGTTCTTTCACATGGAAGCGACTGAATTTGCTTCTTTAAGTAAATTCGATCTTCCCACTTCCATATGTTTATTGCTTGGTAGGATTAGCGTTAACAAGCTGGAAGTAGCGTTGTAAGATTCGTAGACTCCTTAACACTAGGTTTACGGGACAAGTGACGGGTTCTAATATTTTTAATTTACGATTATTAAGATTCTGAAAGTACATCCATGAGGAATTATTCAACAAATTTATCTCTTTGGGTATATGTTGTTAAAACAAAATGGCTAATGGCTCTTGCAATTTTCATGAAGTAATGTAAAATCACTTTTAGTGCCCCGGAAACCTAGTGTTAAATGTATTTACAGTTTTGTATTCCATCTAGTCGTTTTTCTCATAAAAGCATAAAATCCGCAGGATAGGTAGTTGTCACTGTGACGCGACGTTTGAGGAAGTAATTAGGCTGGTGAGCAACGAATATTCGGCGAACGTGGCCAGCCAACGTTGTGGCTTAATATCAACCTAACGCTGACCCGATGCCGACTTGATACTCACTTACACTTTCACTTATACTATACTATTAATAGCTTGCCTGCCATGTTAGCCATATACCGTTTCACACAATGTTATTACCACACGAGAAAATCAATTTTTCAGGATTAAATGCTTTATATAACCTCAGAGTTAAGATGAACTGACTCTCTGTTTTAGAATGTTGTAAAATTCCTTTCTATTTGTATAGAAATGAAGAGAAACATTTTCTGTTCATTTCAAGATTTGTATTAGGGCTATCCATAAGTAATCAATTATTTGCAAAGAATTTGTGTTGCCTTTAGTTCTGTACCTATCGTTGAAGAGGAAGCACATATTCTTTTACAGTTTTCGGTAAAGCAGCCAGTGTTCAAAGTATTCTAAAAAGTACAATTTTTTTTCAACCCTGTAATAAAATGGCGGCGTCCGTACCTTCCGAGGATCATATTAGTCATTGCAAACTTTTTCATTTTTATGCGGGATTTAATGGATCTTTTCAGATCTCGGGAGCATTATATAAGAAATAAAACATTCACTGCTGTAGAAGATGTAAGGGGACGCCTCGAGTCATATTTTGCTTCACGAACCCTGGATCTCTCTAAGAGGGGGGTTGAAAATTTGCAGGAAAGATGGCAGACCGTCCTTGATAATGATGGAGATTATATAATAAATGAAGAAATAAAAACTTGAATTTACTACAAAGTTTGTTTTAGATTTCAAAATAATTGATTACTTATGGGTCCCCCTAATAAATAAATATTAGGTGAAGCATTTGCCTAGAATCAGCGCGACTACTTTTTCGGGACCGCCCGAAGTTTAATTTCTGCAAATTCGGTGTTCTGGGTCGAGTTCTCGGTCTCGGTTTGCGAGACGATCCAGCGGCTTCGGGCTTGAAAGTGCGCGTTTTACGAGGGCGCCGAAAATCCGTCGACGGGGCAAGCGTGCCAATGAAAATAAATTTGGCGGGCAGTGAAAATGCTCGGCCCCTCGTGGCACAGTAGCCGGTGGCTTGAGTTTTGCCTCGCGTGTCTTACGATGCAATCGCCATCGTTACGGTGGACGATCACGTAACGCTGCGATCCAATTTATACGTGTATGCCGCCGTGCACCGGTGTACTCGAACGCATCGTATCGAGAGACCCACGTGTTCCGGACCGCGTTATTCTCTCGTTCCGTGGGCAGGGGGGGGGGGGGGGAGAACAGATTTCGCGGCAGCTTGCCACCAACAAAAACCGCTTGCAAAATACACAGCCCTCGACGAAATTAAGTGGACAGCCGCCAGTCGAGATAGGTAGGCAATCGGGTTACATTGACCCTGCCGCACCGTGCCGTATACAGAGCAGCTCATTAAACATAATTTACTGGCGCAATTGCTCGAGTTTCGTATCACCGATTTAGCTCGGAGTTATGTAGAATGTACAAACAATACTATGAAAATAATTCGTGTTGAAATTATCCGACGAAAACCCGCGCTCCGTCACTTATTACGAATGTTCCACGAAAGCCTGAATTATTTTCAGGTCCGAATGGCTAAAATTGGCGTTGTTGTTTTAAAGGGTGAGATAATAAGAACTGATATTTCAAATGACCCGTTTACTGTCGATTTTATTCAAATGGTTTAAACGTCGTGCAAGAATGGAGCAGCTTGTTTGACACTAAACCCAACGACACTTCTTGTATACCTGTTCCTACCGTGCGTGGTCAAAATGACCGGTTCTTGAAAATTCTTTTAAATCCTTCACAAGGTTATATAAACGTAGATAATAGCCAATTTGTTGCTGAATGAATTAGTAGACGAACAACTTCCATAAAATGACGATACAAAATTTCTTCGTATATAATTGCAATTATATGAAAAGTACTGCGATGCTCTCTTCTCGATTTACAAAGTTGTACTGTGCCGTCCATCTTTGCGGATACTTTAAGAAGAGTCGTAAAGATAAGTAGCGATGTGATAGTGTTGTATATACGAAATTGTACGCAGAACTTTGCAAAGGTCAATTTGACCCGCCGTGGTAGGTTTAGTGTTAATCCTTACGCAGGAGTTTACAGGGGCAACAGTTCACCAGGACCTCGAGCGGCAGGATATTCGCATAAACGGCCCGGAATTCGACCGGGCGTAAAAATCGGCTCGCATTGTTATGACACGGTGACCTGCGGATTAATTTTGGTGGTCGCTTTATCGCGCGTCACATGTAATAATAGAGGCATTGAAATTCGACGCGGTAAACGATCAGAAAGCCATGGCCGAGTGCATGGAAAACTGGTGTGTTTGTCCGTTTAATTAATGCAAACGGTGGCCGTGTTTGTAATTCTCGACCGTAATCGGAAGGAAAACACGGCGCTGGCATACACATTAATTGGTCCATATTTGGCGCAATTATTTCCATTTCCGTTACCCTGTCGAAACTACGAAAATTTTCATCTTGCCGCATACATACAATTCCGGAGAAACGCGCGAGCGCACCGATACGTGCGCGCAACCTTTCGCCGAAACACAAGAATCGAAGCACAGTGCGTTACTTGCGCAACGAAAAACCAGGATGCAACTAGAACTAATTTTCATACCGGTTTTATGAACTCTGCAGACCTGTTTCGAGATAGTTGATGTAATTGAAATAACTTACTAGCGTCGATCGAATAACTGGATCTCGATGTTTTATTTTGTAACTATTGTAGCAATAAATATGCATTCGTGCGAAGTGGTGACATAAATTTCCTTAATCGCGCCCATATAGTAAAAGTTGTACAAGAACTAAATCAATAATAACGATTGTATTTTATGCATTTACATATAAGTACGTAAAAGTAACATATAAGTTTATGAGTATACAGTTCGAGCACTATTCTGAATAAAGTTAAATAATATGTAGAGTGGCCCAAGAATATTATATTTCGTTGAAAAGGGTGATTCCTAAGGTCATTAGAAATAACTTTCTCCTTTACGAAAATGTTCTCCGCGGCTTCGTTCAGGAGTTATTAACGAGAAACGCGGACCAATCAGAGCGCGGCTACAGTAGACGGATTGCTGAGCGTGGCGTTAGCATTGGCCGAGCCGGAATCCGTCTGCTGCAGCCGCGCTCCGATTGGTCCGTGTTTTTGGTTGATAACTCCATAACGAAGCCGCAGAGAACATTTTCGTAAAGGAAAAAGTTATTTCAAATCACCTTGGGGATCATTCTTTTCAAGGAAATATAACGTTTTTGGGACACCCTGTATCGTACAGCTAATGTATCGGTCGCGCGTATGTTAGTACAAGTGTTGAAATTTCGACAAAACGAGTCGAAGATCATTGTTCCCGGCGGCGCGGCGTCTGCATCTTCCCGATTGATTGTTTGCGAAGGTTTGCGGTATCTCATTTGCGTTTCCCCGGCGGTTGCACAGTGTACATTGTATTCTATCGTTGTAATCAGTCGGTGGATGCATAGCGCGATGCATATTCGTTAGATATTGCGGGCGACTTTAATCAGCCATTCGTTAGATGGCACGGCATTCCATTCTAATCATGGGTTCATTAGACGCGGCGCGCGCAGATTAGCTTTTCATTAGTAATTCAGTGGCTGCCGCTGCACCGCGCCGCACCGCGCTGCACCGCGTCGGGATCCGTGTCAATTTATTTAGTCGTTCCAGATATGCAATCAAAAACGGATAAAATTAACCGTCCTCCGACGCGTCCCGCGCGAAATCTACCGGAACGGAGATATTAGGATGATTAACATGCTCAAAGATATTGCCCCTTTCGTCTACAATGGATAAACGTCCCAAAATTAACGCCGGATTTATCTAGCAATCAAAGCAACTGAATTTCACGATGTAAATTCCGTACACGTGTTTATCGAAATTTCGATCAATTTTTATCGTATCACCTGCATAAACTAGAAGTAGCGTACCGAGTAAATTCGCATACTTGGTGTAGAGTATACTACAGTGAATTCTCATTACGAGTCAGTGCCAACCTTACAGTTTAGAGTCAGTGGAACTACCCACACCACCGCGGTGAGGGGTCGAAGCTCACTACTAATCCTATTACAAAACTTCTTTAGGTTTCGTTATTTTTTAATGAAACTTTCAACAACATATTTGTGGCATTTTTCTGATTAAAATAAAACCAAATATGACATAATTGCGATGATATTTACTTGTGTAATGAACGATGAAAGTTACTTCACATTACAATTACATTAACGGAAAATTAGTGTAAATGTCATCCGAATTATATCGCGTTTGGTATCATTTTAATCAGAATAATGCCAGAAATATATTGGTAAAAGTCTCACAAAAAATAATTAATAATAAAGAAGTTAAATTAAAGCGGACATTTTGGCAGTCTTCTTGTCACTAGCGCTCAGTGGTCATAGGTTTTTTATGACTCGTAGACGGATATGAATCTTAGGTTTCCAGTATTTCGTATAAGAGTCAGTCACCAGAACGGCGGAACTGACTCGTAACGAGAATTCACTGTACTGTTAACACACGCGAAATTCGAAAGCGAGTCGAAGATTCTTTACTGTCTTGCGTTTGATCCTTTCTATCGTAAACGCGTAAAATCGTCGGCAGGCGACTAAAAATTAAAAGTATTTAAAAATAACAATATTTTATTCCCAATTCGCTGTTTTTATCGCAGAGAAGATGAACATTCTGCTTGATTTCTGTCTCTTGCAGTTCAAGAAGAAAATGTTTATCTTTCATAAAAAGTCAAAGTCTGCTTATCACGGAAATCAACGACAACGATTCCAGACTGTCGCGTTAAGTGTCAGCAGCGAAGGCAACGCAACGTCGCGATTCCACGATTCCACGATTCCGCACGGTCAAGTGATCCGGAAATAAAACGACGGGCAAAAAGTTCCGTGAAAATTAATTACGTTTCTTCGGATCCGAGTAAATCTCCGCCTTCTTCTTCTTCTCTCCCCCTCCCCCTCCCTTCCACCCACCAACTCCTCTCGACAGCTGTACTTCCGTGCACGATATCCCCGGCAAATAATTACCCTCGCTTCCTGCGAGGCAAATTATCCGGAGGATAATCGCGACGTCGAAAACGCGAAATGGAGGACAGCGGGACCCGGTCGGTCGCTTTATCCGGCGATGTGCTCGTTGACAATTGCGTTCCGAGCAAAAATACTCGAACGCTGATACCCACCACTCTAATCTTCTCAGTCTTGTATGCCGCGTAATTAGACTGCGGATATTCATGCAGGATAAACGTTTTCCGCGAACACCGCCAGAGACAGAAACCGAACAGATATTTTTCAGAATCGTGCAATTCACAAATGTTTCGAATTGTTCGTAGCTTCGTCTATCAATTTGTTTTTTAACATATTTTCGGAAACACTTGTATCAATCTTTTTCGCAGTAATTGACAAAATTCAATGGCGGCTTTTTTTTTAATCGGTGCCCCTCGTTGGACTACAGAAGTATAGCCGATTAAACTTCAGATCATTCATACCGAGGAGTCAGGAAGATCTGCTTGATCCTGTCGTCCTTATTGAATCCATTCCTCGATCTGACGACAACGTAGATCTTCGTGGCCGGGAAAGATCGAAGTAGCTTCTCTAACAAGGCTCTGCCGACATCGCTGGTGGCTCCTGTGACGAGGAGCTCTCGGTTCGCGTACCACTCGCACAGAGTCATACCGATCGACTGATCGACGAGAAAAGAAAGTGTACAGGCTGCAGCCGGCTCGCCGCTGCACCTACCGTTACTATGCCTAACGTTCAACCTAAAGTTCTGTCCATATTTGCTGACGCATCTCGCTCTTTGTACGACCAAGAAAAAACATCCAGACCGTGAAGGTGGGAAGTCACAGGAATTGCCACCAGTGGAAACGTTCATTACCGGTACGATGTCGCTAATAAGCAGTCGATGCGACAAAAAACCGCGAAATAAAACAAAAAGGAAAATTGTAACGATATTCATTGGTAGACTGCGGACCTTTAGGCAAAATAAAAAATGCTTGCATCGATTGCAAGACACAGGAGCGAGATAAAAATTTCTTTCTTCTTTCAATTATTATATTAACCTCTCAACTTAAAAGCGCGAGACTCGGGTATCGTAATATAATATAATACACACTTTTACAAAATAATTGTTAAGCTGAGAGGTTAAGCTACGACCAACACGCCGGTGCGCTTATAAATCTTTTTAATATGTCCACTGCCTTAAATTGTGCTTATCCATTTTTGTCATAAACGCATCGCAGTCTATTCATTACGCTCTTATACGTGCAGATGCACCCTAAAGTTGTGAATCAGTATGACATTTTCACGGCTGACTATATTCACTGTCGGTTAAACGAATGAAGCCCCATCAAAAGTTTCAAAAATACATGTTTCATACTTGGTTTAAAGCATTAAATGAGTAATAAATGTCGTGAATATGCCAATGTCATCGAGGCATTGCTCTAGTAGGGGAAATGCAATTAGAACGTTAAAGACGCGCGTGAAAAACTGTGGACAGAGCCTGAGGCGCTCAGGCCATGCGATCAGGTCGCCGCGCAGCCGCGTGTTGCAAAATCGCGAGGAAAGTTTCGCGGCTGAGAAACCGGGAACACGGGCTACGTTGGTTCAACAGGCTCCGATCGGCTTTCGGTAAAAAGGCCAAGTTTCGACGAGGCCGAATCAATGTAACTGATTCCCGGCGAGAGTGAATTAAAGTGACTATTCAAACTGGACCGCGGAGGGCAAAGTTCCGCCGGCCCGGTAATCTGTCTGCCAATTTGCCGCATCGACGGCCATTCGCGAGCTATCCAAAAAGAACCAGGGCTCGGCCCGACCCGTGGCCGGGCTTACGTTGGTCAACCCGCTCGAAAGCCCCGGAAAATTCTCCTCTCAACATTTCCGAACTAATAACGCAATTTCGGACTGCTTTTCCGCGACAGGAGACCACTTCTACCGGCTACGTTCCCGGACTCGCATCCGATCCGAGCACACGCACACCGACGAACGTAACCGGACACTTAGGAGTTCCCTAACTCGAGATCAGTTTCTCCGGGAAATCTTTAATCTTGATTAAGAACTCTTTTAGGAGGAAACCTCCTAACGCCGGACACCACTTAGCCCCGGATACTATCATTTCGTTGAATAATTGAAAAATTAAGCTAACAATCCAATGAAACCAGTGAGCATCTCAAAATAAAGAAATTGAAAAGAATAAAATTTACAAGTAATAACAATCAATCCTCTCGAGGCTTATGCTGACTATATTGTTTTTTGTTTAAATATAAATTACAAGAGAAACTTTGAAACTACAAACTAGAATAAACTAAAAGCCAAGAAACGTGAAATTTCAACACCGTGCCGGAATAGCATCGAACAGCAACAATCGAGAAGCAAACTGGAAACATTTGTCGCTTCGTTGCATTTCGATATCTACGGCAGGTGTACCCGCTCTATTTTTGTCGAGTGTATCGCCCCGGTTTCAAGTAATTAAGCAGGTCCTTCGATATGAAATAGAGCGCTTGAAGGGTTAATTAGATCTCGTGGCCCGAGACGCCCCCCGCTCTTGCGCGATCCCTGTTGAACCCGGTGCGTCGAGGACCAGGAACGGACGGTCCTTAATCGTGCACAGACATCCCGAAGACGTCCGGAACATCTTCATGTAAATGAGAGCACCGGCTCGCCAAGATTGCCGGCAACACGGAGTTTGCATGGAACCACTGCAAAACCGGGCGCTTCAACGGCGAGCATTGCGCGTTTATGCGCTTACAAACGGTGCGTTTCTACCAACTGCATTATCGTTCCGGATTCGCAGATCTGCCAGTTTTCGTTGAGAAACAATTCGATTAATTTTTCGTTTGATTAACCTCTTAAGTGCAGCGCGCTCGTCCACGACTCTGTCTCCTAAAAGCCACTATAGTGGTTCGTACCGTTCAAACTGATATTAGGGGTACTCATAAGTAATCAATTATTTGCAAACAATTTGTTTTGCCTTTAGTTCTGTACCGATCGCTAAAGAGGAAACACGTATTCTTTCACAGCTTTCGGTAAAGCAGCCTGTGTTCAAAATATTCTAAAAAATATAATTTTTTTACAACCCTGTAATAAAATGGCCGCGGATCATATTCGTCGTTGCATACTTTGCGATGTCTGGATTTCTACAAGAGGGGGATTGAAAATTTGCAGGAAAGATGGCGAACTGTCCTTGACAATGATGGAGACTATACAATAAATTAAGAAATAAAAACTTGAATTGACTACAAAGTTTGTTTTAGATTTCAAAATAATTGATAACTTATGGGCCCCCCTAATATTTTCCACGAAAACCACTATAGTTGCGTACAGCACTTAAGAGGTTAGAACGGTGATCCTATACGCCGAGCTTGTTGTTCTCATCGTTGAGCGTACACGTAGAGAAGTGTACACGTGTATTGGCGTTCCTGAAGAGGGTTGGAGCAGCGAAATTTTTCTTCAAAATGAGCTTCTCCCGCTGCATACTTCCGGCAAGGGAAGCGGAAATTCGAAAACCGGGCGGTATCATCTGCGACTTCTCTCCTTATTCGCCGGTTCCTCTGACCACTCTGGGGGAACGTTGGCCCAAAAGTGGTTCTCGTTTGCTATCGTCGCGCGTTACGGAGCACTATACAACCCTCGAGGAGCTGGGGAGCAGTAGAAACTGCAGCCGAGCTAGTGGAAGCCCGTCGAACTCTCAGCTCGACCGATTCTGTAGCCGAAACGAACCCCAAACTGTCTTCGCCCTTTGCCGTAAAGGTATCTTCCGGTGTCTGCGGCCGGGGAACGTGGTGTTAGGTCACCGGACAAGTACTATGCTTTCGACTGACCCATCTCCGTTGCAAAAACCAACACTTGAGAAGGCTATAGATCTTCTTAGTAGGTTCTACTTAAGACACGAACGTCTTTTTAAGAAAAACTGCTCACATTATAATTTTCAATTATTATAGGTCATGAAACGCGTTCTTGTGAGTAAAATTTCTAGTACGATTAGAACTTATAAACCGTAAAAAATCACAGTTCGTCTGTAACGGTAACGGACGCTTTGTTCATCGATATTTAAGAAGCTCTTGATCGTTGCAATGAATACTGAACGCAATTCAACGAACACAGTGATTTCTCTATATATGTCGCCCAGGCCTGGAGGATAAACGTCCCGGAACTATCCCCACTACCGCGGGAAGCTCGAGAGGCCTCGAACGCTATGGAGTGTAAATATAACACGGCTCGGGCATGACTCCTGGTGTTGTTGACATATATCGAGAAATCACTGTAGTGCTATAATAATAAGTGATACGAAATTATTAGAGTTAAATCGACGTTTTGAACACGTTATTAATGTATAATATTGGCATGCGTATTTCGCAGTATAAAGCTTGATTATGCCTTTCAACGAACGTTCTAACGTAAAATGTTCACTAAGACCTTTGTTATACAGATTTTTTTAAGCATTCTTTAAAAACGAAAGATAACTGTTTATTTCGATCTCCGGTAAAAGCAGCCGCTGATAGGCGGTTTCGCGTCAACAATGGGCACGGCGGTTCGCCGAACGTTATAAATATTAAACAGCGGGTCGCAGAATTCGTTGAACGGCGTGCTTTGCTAAATAATTCCGGGGAAATGAAACAATCATTAATTTGCATTTATACAACGGGGCCGGCGTAGCTCGTCGAGCCGGGCGAATTGGCGTCGTGACGCCGCATTGTGTTTCCCGAGCCACACCTAGCCACGCTAAACTGCATTTTTGTGTTTCTCCGATTCGAGGTGAATTTCAAAAAATTTATACTATTTTCCTTGACCCTCCAGTGAGCGGATCCTGGATTTCTTCTGGTACAATTGTTAAGAGTCCAAATAAATTTCTATTCTATCTTAACTGTCCCGCTTCTTGCAACTGATCCAGACAATTTTAATTTTGCATAAAGATCCACAGAGCAGCAATAAGGTTGTCAATTCATTGCTTATACAGGGTGTTCAAAAAAGCCATTCAATATTTATATGGTATATAGAACACGCTGTGCTGAGTAATAAAGCCTTAGTAAACGTAGGTCAAAAGGTCAACTGTTTCTGAGATATGAACATTTATGTTGTCTAGCATTATGATCAGCTTATACTTATTTCCATCGTATGGGACGCTCATTTCAGTGTTTATAAACCGCGTTCTGAACGTCTCAATTCAAGTGTCGACAGTAGATTTCATTCGGAATCAGTCAGTTGTGTATCGAGGGAAGCAGGACACGTGGAAAATCTTCTGTAAACATCGAAAGGCAAGTAGTAGATAAATCACGATGTTAGCAAACGAAAATGTTTATATCTCAGAAACGGTTGACCTTTTGACCTATGTAAAGGCTTTTTTACTCAGCACGGTGTGTTCTATACACCATATAAATATTGTATAGGATGTACAGTATATTATCAGTGAACTGCGGATTTTTATGCAATTTTCAATTTTTCAAGGCAAACTTTAGGAAAGCGAAAACGAATGAAATCTAATTCACAGTGGTAGCGACCTTCGCAGATCCGAAATAAATAAAAATCGCACTAAATTCCGTGGAATTTTATATTGTAGGATTGTTTGAAAATTTTCAGACGCCATAAACGCGTAGAGATCTGCAGTCTAATTATTAGTCACAGGAACATGAACAGTTCTCAGTTTTGTTCTTCGCGGAAGGAGGCGTCAAGGACTCGTGAATTTCCACTTTGTTTTGTCTTCTGAAATGGAATCGTGTACATTTTTACGAAACATTTATACACTTCTTAAGCTAATCGTACCTCTCCAATTAACGCGGTAAAATGACGCAGACCAACATGGCTCGAACGGAATAATTCGAACTGGAGCGGCGCGCCAACGAAGGATCGCACGAATTTTTCGCGCATACGGCCAGCCGACGCGATTCCGCTGTAACGTTCCCGTCTATATGCGAACGCGGGCTTTATTTCCATCTATGAATATGTGCATTTTTCGGGACGCGCGTGTTTCGCCGCGTAGCAGAATGTACTTGTTCGCCGTGGCTCTATTCTCGCTGCAACTGCAACGCGGCTGTTCCACGTTGTTTGCGAATGCAGAATTGCCGGAATCGCTCCAATTTAAAAAGGAGTGCCGCGCGACCGCCGGACCGAACGACGTCGCGACGCTCTGACGGACTTATCAACCGACTTGGATAAGCTCGATCCACACGTCGACGCCAATGTTTACCTCCTGTCACCGCTGTACCTCCAATCGTACGTTTCGTTCTCTTTTCCTCTCGACCAATCGGGGTTTGTTTTGCAAACTTCGACACACGTGTTTCTACGCTGGTGTCTTTTTCTCTTTGTTTTTTCAAGTGGTGCAGGAGTTCGAGAAAGTCGAGGACCCTCGGAAGATGAACAATCACCCAAGTCTGGCTCGTGATCAAACGATCATTGTAATCATGAATCGGAGACATCGAGCGTCACGTGGAAATGTCACCTTCTGACGTAACAGATCTCAACTCCTTCTCCTGAGAACCTCGTACTACTTCATTCGTGGCGGCAACTTGAAATTGGCAGAATCTACTCTCTACTAACATCGGCAGAAAGGCCTCCGGCGTTCTCGAAAAGACGAAGCACTAGTATCGTCAACTTTCTCTACGGATCATTACGGAAAATTCTCTGCATCAATTAGTAACGATAGAAGCCAAGCAAAAAGTTCTGTCTTACTTTAATTATTTCAAAAGGTTGCGTTTAATTGCACCGACTCGTTCTTATCATAGATGCGTAAACTCCTCAGTCTACAGTGATTTCTTTATATATGTCGTCAACGCCTGGATGATAAACGGCACGGAATTATCCCCACTACCGGGGGAAGCTCGAGAGGCCTCGGACGCCGAGGAGTGTAAACATAACACGGCTCGGGCATGTCTCCTGGACGATATATGACGCTGGCAAAAGAGCTTTGTTGTTGACATATATCGAGAATTCATTGTACTGATCAGCCCTAGAGACTTTTTGGTTTGAATGCGAATAAAAATTCTGCTTGGCGAGTGGAAATGAGACTTTCTCTTGAAATTGCTATGGAGAGAGAAATTGTTTAGATCCTTTTTACACAGCACAGCCATTTAGAAGCCCTCGAACAGGTTCTCGGTAAGCAAAGTGTTAATTGCAACGCGGTGTATAATAACTCACGCGCATTGCGGATAAATATATATGTACGTAACAACTTTCTACAGGGGAGCATATGAGTCACTATATTTGCTAAACAGATTCCCGGCAGCTCTGTTCTAAAATCACCGATCCTTGCCGTTATTAAATAATTCCGAAATGCACGCGTCGCCGATTATGAATAGGACGATATTCGTTACAGAGCGGAGGACTCCAGGATCGCTGTCGCAATTACCGTAAGCGGTTTTAGGATTTGCAATTCTGATGGGGGGCGCCGGAGTCGATATCGATCGCTACTTAATAGAACGCCGGCGTGTTCGGACAAGGACCGAACGAGATTAGAAAACGGCGCCGTTATTTAACCGGGCCAAATAGAAAATCGTTCGCCGATCGATTTTACACGGTCAGACGGAAAAATCTCGCCTGTCAAACCAATTCCAATTTTTTTTCTGCTAAATGAAATTCATTCTATTCATTCTGTTCTCAACCATAGTCGCCAGATCGAGACTTGTTTCTCTGATTTCCCCTTCCAGCGCGCTATTCCCCCACGCTTCCGCCACGATCCCGTCACGTGACGCGTTCCGCCTCTGTCGTGTCTGCATCACAATGTCACGTGACTAATCCGGTACCGGCAGAGAGGGGGTAAAGTTTTTCCCCTCAATCCGTGCTCCTTCCCCTCATCTGACCACGCTGGTTCCAACGAAGTTGCAATTTTGTGGTTTTCAAGTTCAAACTGAATTTAGGATTTCTGCGACTCTTTTGAACGTAGACGCCATAGTACTAGAATATACCAGATTGTATCAGAATATACTAGAATATATCAGAATATGCCGGAATATATCAGAATATTCCAGAATATACTAGAATATACCAGAATATACCACAATATACTCTAATATACCAGAATATACTAGAATATACCAGAATATACCAGAATAAACCAGAATATGCCAGAATATACCAGAATAAACCGGAATGTACCAGAATATACCAGAATATACTAGAATATACCAGAATATTCCAGAATATACTAGAATATACCAGAATAAACCGGAATATACCAGAATATACCAGAATATACTAGAATATACCAGAATATACCAGAATTTACCAGAATATACTAGAATATAACAGAATATGCAGGAATATACTAGAATATACTAGAATATACTAGAATATACTAGAATATACTAGGACGCTCACTGGCGTCTACGTTGACGTCTAGTGCTCATATTATATTTTTACGTCTAGTAGCTTTTACAAATATATTTCTAGGTAGTGGATGTCGAGTAAATTTGCAATACTCTGATGTTTTCGAGTAAAACGGTCCATCAGCTGTCCGAGTGGCTGGATTTTCTGCGACGATAAGGAGAAATCGTCGAATCGATGAATTTTTCAGGATTTCCGCGGAAGGATCGTGAACAACTAGCCAGCTGGACAAAACGGCGGGCTGTGCGAGTTAATTACCGTAAATTAATAAGCGCGCCGATGCGACGGGCGACGCGACATTACCATGAAAACGATATAACGGAGAAAATATCGCAACGACGTATCATTGACTCGGTTGCGAAAGCAAAATATCTGATTTACGGGACACTCGTGCTCCGCGCCCGGCGCGGCGCAGCGCGGCGCAGCGGCCGAGCATTTTCAGCTGCAATTCGTTGCAGCCCGTAATTGCGCTCTAAACGAGGGCATCTCATTTCGCCCGGTCAACGATGCCGGCTCGGCAAAAACGATAAATAAGCTGAATAATGCGTGCGCGGACACTATTTCTCATTTCGCTCGCAGTTACTTATCCCTGTACTTGCGAACGCATCTGCAAAATCCGAATTCGACCAGCTCGAATTCGAAAAAGTGCTGAAATGCACCTAGGACTGACTCACTGGCAGAACCGACTCGAGTCCGCACACAAAAATGATATTTACCAATGTAAAAACTTAATCGTTCATCGTTAACGAATACGAACACGTTGGCACCCAAGCGGTCTCGCGCTGTAATTCAGCATCGAGGAATGTCACGTTCCGCGAAAAGCAATAACAAATCCGTTTCCAACAGCCGAAAGTTTCTGGTCGGCAACGCGAACACACTTTCCACGCCGTACCGATTTCTGTAAAATAACTTATGGAGACGGAAGCTTGCGTGAGGATCCACAGTCGCGATCGAACGAACACCAACGCGATTCGCGTAAGTCGCGTCGCGTCGTTGGTCTCGATTATGCAACTCGCTCGCCGGGTCGAATCGAAAGTGAGATCGTTGCTTCCAGCGAGCGATCGCGTGCCGTAACGCGTGGACGCCGCACCGCGCCGCGCGCCGAATCGGCTCGGCTCGGCTCGTAAAAGAAAACAGGAAACGTCTAATCGTTTCGACTGAAATACTGCTTTTTCCGGGTCGTACAGGGCCAAGATCCTCTAATCGGTCGCAATCACGGAACCGGAAGAGCTACATGTAAACGAATACAAGAAACGGAAACTACTTTGGAATTTCTTTGCTCTTCCAATAGTTTTAGTAGGTTAACAAACATTGCACTGATAGACTTAAACTCTTTCGGTTTGTCTGCCGTTTTAAATTGCGGTCACTCGTTCTCGTCGTAAATGCATAAAATCCGTGATCTGTTCATTATATTGAAATTAACCCACTTGCATCATTAGCGTATACAGGGTGAGCCACTTAATACCGGCCACCTGAATAACTGGGTTCCTATTGGTGACAGGAAAAAACGCATCAGGCCAAAATTATTTGGTATCGAGGGGCTGATTATCCGATGTTAATAGTTTTTTGATAGGTGGAGGCGTCAAGTAGATATGAAGGTCATCTCTTTTTTTTATTAATGGAACCACATATTTTTGAACTCCTACGGTTGCAGCCCTTCTCGAGACAATTTCGACGATATAGTCATTCAAGGTCGTTCAAGGTCATAAACGTTAACAAGGTGAAAGAATATAAATTCATTGTGAATGCTACGTAATAGGATATTTTCTTTATTATTAAAGCAATCGAACCGAGTCAATTCAAAATGTAAACAATGTGCTTCAATCCAAGTGTTGTCTATTCGCAAATGTTCCGCCATCTTGCAATGTCTGTATTTAATGTTTATTCTTGCGAATAGTACAATCGATCCGGAGAATCGATTTCCGCGCTGGATGGAAGCAACTTGGACAAGCTAGATCAGTTGAATAGCTAACCGTGGAGCGTCTAGATCGTGTCTACTCGTAAATAGGTCGCTCCTCGACAGAATAGTCAGCATTTCCAAAGAGAATTTGTCCAACTCGAAAGAGATCCGAGCACGAGCGAGCAGCGTTGTAACTTAGAGACTCGAACACGGAGGAAGCTAGTCGAAAGGACAT